>NC_054570.1:1581522-1689022 GCF_017654505.1 Polyodon spathula | reverse complement strand
GCAAATCCGCTTCTATCAATATTTCCACAGTAGGGAAATGCAGAAAGGTCATGTCTGCATGAATCAGCATTAGGACCTCATTAAAACGGGCCAGATTCTAGATCTCTATAATGGGTTGATCCTTCCATCAACCAGATTGTGATTCACTGTCTTTGTATTTTAATAGAAACGTCGCTGGTGTTTAAACAAGACTGTTTTCAGCCTCTATTAGCTGAAATATCTCTGCTCGGAGCGGCTCTGAACACTTTCATTAGCGTGCTGGTGAATTAATAACCCCACGCTGCCCGGGGCATGACATTTATAGAAAGAGACAGGAACAAAGAAAGACAGACAGAAAGACATTTATTTCCACGGCGGTTTGTAAAATGAATCGCGGAGAGTCGACGTCGCTCTGCAGCTTTGATTTAATCAACGGGAGCCGTTTTGTGTTCCCCAAAAGAAAGAAAGAAAGAAAGAAGGAAAAATGATAAAAATAATAAAGTGGAATAATCAATAACTTCAACCATGTGATATTATTGAGTGTGTCAGTGTGTCACTGTCAGAGTGATAGTGACAGTGCAGTGTTATTGATCAGTATCGCTGATCAGAGCAGTGTTATTGATCAGTATCGCTGATCAGAGCAGTGTTATTGATCAGTATTGCTGATCAGAGCAGTGTTATTGATCGGTATCGCTGATCAGAGCAGTGTTATTGATCGGTATCGCTGATCATAGCAGTGTTATTGATCAGTATCGCTGATCAGAGCAGTGTTATTGCTCAGTATCGCTGATCAGAGCAGTGTTATTGATCAGTATTGCTGATCAGAGCAGTGTTATTGATTAGTATCGCTGATCAGAGCAGTGTTATTGATCGGTATCGCTGATCAGAGCAGTGTTATTGATCAGTATTGCTGATCAGAGCAGTGTTATTGATCGGTATTGCTGATCAGAGCAGTGTTATTGATCGGTATCGCTGATCAGAGCAGTGTTATTGATCGGTATCGCTGATCATAGCAGTGTTATTGATCGGTATCGCTGATCAGAGCAGTGTTATTGCTCAGTATCGCTGATCAGAGCAGTGTTATTGATCAGTATCGCTGATCAGAGCAGTGTTATTGCTCAGTATCGCTGATCAGAGCAGTGTTATTGCTCAGTATCGCTGATCAGAGCAGTGTTATTGCTCAGTATCGCTGATCAGAGCAGTGTTATTGATCAGTATCGCTGATCAGAGCAGTGTTATTGCTCAGTATCGCTGATCAGAGCAGTGTTATTGATCAGTATCGCTGATCAGAGCAGTGTTATTGATCAGTATTGCTGATCAGAGCAGTGTTATTGATCAATATCGCTGATCAGAGCAGTGTTATTGATCAGTATCGTTGATCAGAGCAGTGTTATTGATCAATATCGCTGATCAGAGCCGTGCTATTGATCAGTATCGCTGATCAGAGCCGTGTTATTGATCAGTATTGCTGATCGTCTCCTCACCCATTCGCAGTGAAGACAGCACGGCTCCTTGGCTGTAAGGGGGCGGGACCATGGTCAGAAACAGGAAGAGGAAGTGAATCGACAGCAGCAGCAGTGCTGGCAGAGCCGGCATCTTCTTCTCCTCCTCATGGAGAACGGTCGGTTTGCAGCCCCGCTGACGCCACCTGCAGCACGGGAAGAGACATGGAGGAGAGAGGGACAGAAGAGGAGGAAGAGAGAAAGGGAGAGAAGAAGGAAGGAGAGAGAGGTGGTCAGTGAGAGAAAGGGAGAGAAGAAGGAAGGAGAGAGAGGTGGTCAGTGTGGATATTAGGAAGAGGCATTACAAAAATAATTACAACCCGGTCAATATGAGAGCGAGAGATAAAGAGGAGAGAGGGAGATGGAGAGAGGGGTGAGGAGGACAGGGAGATGGGGAGAGGAGAGAGGGGAGAGGGAGATGGAGAGAGGGGAGAGGGAGAGGAGAGGAGAGAAGGAGATGGAGAGAGGGGTGAGGAGGACAGGGAGATGGGGAGAGGAGAGAGGGAGATGGGGAGAGGAGAGAGGGAGATGGAGAGAGGGGAGAGGGAGCAGTAATAGCTGCAGAGTTTATAGCAGACAAGCCTGACTCACAAACAGCATTGTGTTTATCTCAGGTCTATTCCATCATGTTCTCTAATGCAGGGGGTCTTTGAGAGAGAGAGAGAGAGAGAGAAACACTGTCTCCAACTGAGAGAGATGGGGGGGGGAGAGGGGGGAGAGAGAGGGATGAGAGGATGGAGGAGAGAGAAAGAGAAGGAAGGGGATAAAGAGAGACACCTAGTGCATTAACACGAACCCGCTAACGCCACCTAGCCCCCCAGACTGGAACCCAGGCCTCCAGAGGAAAGGGAAAGGCAGTAACGAGAGGCTGGTGAATTAGCATTAATTGATTAAGCAGGTCAGAGCTTGTCAGCTGTTGAACAATGAGATCAATACACCAGCTGAATAGAATGTCTTTCAACAGTGACATCAGAGCACTGTGACAGCTTACAGTCCTAACCCAACTCATGCCTGGTCTCACAGTGCATCCCATTCATCTGGGGCTAAAGCACAGCACAGTGTAGTAAAGCACAGAGAAGATAATGAACCAGCCCCCTTCTCAAAGCACAGTGAAGATAATGAACCAGCCCCCTTCTCAAAGCACAGTGAAGATAATGAACCAGCCCCCTTCTCAAAGCACAGTGAAGATAATGAACCAGCCCCCTTCTCAAAGCACAGAGAAGATAATGAACCAGCCCCCTTCTCAAAGCACAGTGAAGATAATGAACCAGCCCCCTTCTCAAAGCACAGTGAAGATAATGAACCAGCCCCCTTCTCAAAGCACAGTGAAGATAATGAACCAGCCCCCTTCTCAAAGCACAGTGAAGATAATGAACCAGCCCCCTTCTCAAAGCACAGAGAAGATAATGAACCAGCCCCCTTCTCAAAGCACAGTGAAGATAATGAACCAGCCCCCTTCTCAAAGCACAGAGAAGATAATGAACCAGCCCCCTTCTCAAAGCACAGTGAAGATAATGAACCAGCCCCCTTCTCAAAGCACAGTGAAGATAACGAACCAGCCCCCTTATCAAAGTGTACTGCTTTCATATCCCCCTGGTAAAAGCACAGCACAGTGTAGTAAAGCAGAGTGAAGATAATGTTTTCTGGCACTGCTACAGTATTGTCTATTGACTGTGTGTCTATAGCCTGAAGCATGAGATGGATATTTGGTCTCTGATACAATTAGCAGCAACCCACTAAGCTTCTGATATGCAAATGTGTGTAATTCTGCCAGTAAAAGAGAGAGAAGAGAGAGAGAGAGAGAGAGAGAGAGAGAGAGAGAGAGAGAGAGAGAGAGAGAGAGAGAGAAAGAGAGTGAGAGAGAGAGAGAAACAAGGGGAGAGAGAGAGAGAGAGAGAGACAGAGAGAGAGAGACAGAGAGAGAGGGAGAGATGGGTTGAGATGAGTTGAGCTCCTCAGTGTTCCTCGATCAGGAGGCTGGGGGGAGAGAGAGGCTGGGAGGGAGAGAATGGGAGGGATAGGAAGGAGGAGGGAGACTAGAAGGGAAAGAGAGACAGACACAGAGAGACTGGGAAAAAAGGAGGGAGAGACAGAGAGAGGAAGGAGAAGGAAGGTCAAACTGCGCTAGTGTGCCAACGAAACATCTGGCTGGTGATTCAGTCTCCCCCGAGCTCTGCAGTGCAAGCTTGCCAGGCAGAGCTGCACCCTCACCCTCTCACCAGCAGGGGGCAGTGCTCGAATACTACTGTGAGGAGAGCAGATTCCGACAGACAGCCGTGGTTCCAACGCATTAGCAGATATAACACTGTGTACCATTAATAAACAGTGTCACAAAAAAATGATAATTCCACGCAGTTTGAAAATACACTGTCAATGGAAATGTTACAAAAACATTCCCAAATAGAGCAGCAGGCATTGTGTGTGTGTGTGAGTCAGAGTGTGTGTGTGTGTCTCAGAATGTGTGTGTATCAGTGTGAGTGTGTGTTGAGTGTGTGTTCGGTGTGTGTGCATCATCCTCCCTCTCCCTCTCCGATACAGGTTCCCTGAACCATGCTGTACTCGCTCTCTTCCTCTCACTCTCTCTCTCTCTGCTGCCGTGGCAACAAGAGTCAGGGTTGATGTGTGGCTCACAGCAGCAGGGCGGAGTTCCACCTCTCCCCCTCTCCCTCTCTCCCCGTCTTTGCTCTCTCTCTGTCTATCCCCCTCTCCCTCGCCTCACGCTGCTTTACAAAATGGCCTATTCTCTGCTCAATGTCCTGTTCAGTCAAGAGGAAGGGATTTCTGTGCCCTTTCTGACTGTTTATCAAATACCACTCCCTCTTCTCCCCTCTCTCTTTCCTGCACACTCTCTCCTCTCCTCCCTTCCTCCCTCTCTCCTCCCCTCAACCTTTTCCTCCTACTCTCCCCCTCTCTCCCTTTCTTTCTCCCCTACTCCCTCCCTCCCTCTCTCTCTGTCTCTCCCCCTCCCTTTCTCCTTCCTTCTCCCAGTCCTAATTAATCCAATTAAAAGAATCCTAACGCGATCTTAACTAATTAGTGTTAATCTGCGTAATTATTGAATTAAGACACTTGACTTTGCTAGGCAGGGGTATAAGGAACGTCTGATCTAGTGCGCTGGCATTGCCTGCTGTGTGCTGGGCAGAGCCTCGTTGTGCTGTGCTGTACACAGGGCAATGCTGGCAGGACCGCACTGTATAACACTGATATAAAACCCTGTACAGAACTACAGCAGCTACCCAGCATGGTGTCTATATAAAGTGCTGATCTAGTGCACTGGCATTGCCGGCTGTGTGCTGGGCAGAGCCTCGCTGTGCTGTGCTGTACACAGGGCAATGCTGGCAGGACCTCACTGTATAACCTTGTAAAACTGCTGTAACTGCTGTCTGAATAAACGATGCTTGCACAGAGGCTGGAAGTTTTCATTGGTTTTATTGGGCTTCAAATAAAAACTATTCAACGGTACAAAATCGACCCACCCACCCACAGACAGCCAGACAGCCAGACAGCCAGCCAGACAGCCACCCAGCCAGACAGACAGCCAGCCAGCCAGCCAGCCAGCAGTCCGTCGTCCTATCCTGTCTGTCGGTCGGTCTGTCGGTGGGTCGGTCGGTCTGTCTGTCTGTCCTGTCTGTCGGTCGGAACCACCCAGCCAGACAGACAGACAGCCAGCCAGCCAGCCAGCCAGATAGACAGACAGCCAGCCAGACAGATCTGTCGGGTGGTCGGTCTGTCGTCCTGTCTGTCGGCTCCGGTCTGTCGGTCGGTCGTTCTCTGTCGGTCGGTCCGTCAGACAGTCGGTCTGTCTGTTTGTCAGTCGGTCTGTCTGTCGTCTGAGAGCCAGACAGCCACCCAGCCAGACAGACAGCCAGCCAGATAGACAGCCAGCCAGCCAGCCAGCCAGCCTCTCACTCCCTCTTTCCAAGTCACTGAAGATTAGTAAACAGTACAAGACTGTAACTTTGTTAACTGTAATAAAGCAATGAAGTTTAAATGGCTGTCGACCTATTTACAAGAAGCACAAATCCAGTCAGCATTATTGTAATAACTCTGCTGTCATATTTCAAATCTATATCTATATCTATATGAACTGCAGAAAAATAACGAGTCCCTAATGAAAAAAAAAAAACAACCTAAACTCTGATATCCTTCAGTAAGCAATGCTGGAGTCTCAGTCAATAAAACCACTGAACAGAGACAGCCTCTATAATTAACTTTCTTAAATCACATTATCTATCCGTTTATGTGTTTATATATTAATTTCTGGTTGCTTTATTTATGAAACCCAGTTTTAATGACAGGGCCGGTAAAATCAGCTTCCCATTCCATCCTGCACTTTGTAAATCTCAACTTCCCTGCCTTGAGTCTCAGACTGGGTCTAACTGAACAGGATACTCTAAAAACACAGCTACAGCAACGACCGCTCGTGTTACTGGGGTGCATAGCTGTGTTTTTGGGGTACATTGCTGTTTGACAGACTAGCTTTTTAGCAGTTTTATTCAAATTTTCTAAAACAAATTTGTACGAAGTACTTTAGGAACCTTGGGATGTAAGGCGCTATAAAAATGTGAATTGCTCTGTACTGTACTGTATTGTGCTGTATTGTATTGTACTGCATTGTATTGTCCTGTACTGTATTGTATTGTATTGTACTGGACTGTATTGTCCTGTATTGTGCTGTATTGTATAGTACTGTATTGAATTGTACTGGACTGTATTGTACTGTATTGTACTGGACCGTACTGTACTGTATTGTGCTGCATTGTATTGTCCTGTATTGTACTGTATTGATTTGTACTGGACTGTATTGTACTGTATTGTGCTGTATTGTATAGTACTGTATTGAATTGTACTGGACTGTATTGCACTGTATTGTACTGGACCGTACTGTACTGTATTGTGCTGTATTGTATTGTCCTGTATTGTACTGTATTGAATTGTACTGGACTGTATTGTGCTGTATTGTATTGTACTGTACTGAATTGTGCTGTATTGTACTGTACTGCACTGTATTGTCCTGTATTGTACTGTATTGATTTGTACTGGACTGTATTGTACTGTATTGTGCTGTATTGTATAGTACTGTATTGAATTGTACTGGACTGTATTGTACTGTATTGTACTGGACCGTACTGTACTGTATTGTGCTGTATTCTACTGTACTGTATTGAATTGTACTGGACTGTATTGTGCTGTATTGTATTGTACTGTATTGAATTGCTCTGTATTGTACTGTATTGTGCTGTATTGTATTGTACTGCACTGTATTGTACTGTATTGTATTGTATTGTACTGTATAGTATTGTATACAGAATTAAGCTCTGTAAATTCCAGGTGGAAATCTTCCTCCAGGCCTGTTCTAAATCTTTCATTATTTGCATCCCTCCCTTCCCCACAATCCCAACCTGAATCCAACCAGCCTCTCCAGGGATGTGTGTGTGTGTGTGTGTGTGTGTGTGTGTGTGTAACACAGCAGGGAGGGAGGATGAGAGGAGAGAGCAAAGAGAGAGGAAAGAGAGAGGGAGATAGTAGAGAGAGAGAGAGAGAGAGAGAGAGAGAGAGAGAGAGAGAGAGAGAGAGAGAGAGAGAGAGAGAGAGAGAGGCTTGTACTAACGACACAACGTTTCTACCGGAAGCATTTCTCAGTGGCTAAAATCACACACTGCAAGATTTTCCCCTGTGCGTTACCTAATTCAAGATTTCAACGTCAACCCTATTCAGCAGGTTTCATTCGACTTCATTAGAGGTCAGCTGAAATACAAAACCACAACATGCGAGGGTTGTCGAGCTAGATGGAAGGCGGGTGGGAACGTGACTAGCCAGGACTAGCTTAAGAAGCGGGGGGCGGGCAGGGGGGCAGGGAGGGCGTTCCGGCAATCCATCTCTGAGAATCCCAACAAGGCTGTTGTTTGCCAGATGGATGGGGCTCCAGTGACAGGCAGTGGGATCGATGCTTCACTCCTCAGCTGAAGCCCCCCGAAGGCCAATGGAGAGACAAGACAAGCCTTTTAAGATGCAGGGTTAGGGTTTTCTCTTTGGATTGTAAAGGTGTACACATTCCAGGCGGAGGGGGGTGGGTTACCCTGAGAAGGATTTCTCGTTGTGTGTGACGATGATCGAGAGGGAGGCGGGGTCTTTTAATTTAATACACAGCTAAACAAATAATTCCATGCATTTTCCTACAAACTGCTATACGAGTCTGATACGAGCGGGTTTTCAAAGAAACCGAAGTTTTCGCAAACATGCATTTTATATGCGCTGAATGCATCTGAGCAGCTTATAATATAATGAACACACAGCTTACAACATAATGAACACACAGCTTACAACACAATGAACACACAGCTTACAACACAATGAACACACAGCTTACAACACAATGAACACACAGCTTACAACACAATGAACACACACACACACAGCTTACAACACAATGAACACACAGCTTACAACACAATGAACACACAGCTTACAACACAATGAACACACAGCTTACAACACAATGAACACACAGCTTACAACATAATGAACACACAGCTTACAACACAATGAACACACAGCTTACAACACAATGAACACACAGCTTACAACATAATGAACACACAGCTTACAACACAATGAACATGCAAGTTACGACAATAGGAAGAGCGCAACCTGGGTATCGCACGTATTCATCCTTAGCTAGTCATTAATGACAACATTGTAAAGCACAGAGAGGTCTGGTAAAGCATAGGGAAGCATTGTAAAGCACAGAGAGGTCTGGTAAAGCACAGGGAAGCATTGTAAAGCACAGAGAGGTCTGGTAAAGCACAGGGAAGCATTGTAAAGCACAGAGAGGTCAGGTAAAGCACAGGGAAGCATTGAAAAGCACAGAGAGGCATGGTAAAGCATATTAAGAAAAACAAACCATGGTAAACTATCCCTTATACAAGTTTCCCATAGTAAAATCACAGCACAGTGTAATATAGCACAGTGGAAGCATGATAAAGCCCGTAGAGGTTTGATAAAGCATTTAAAAGTCAAACTAGGGTAAATGCATAGTGTAACCATGGGAAAAGCAAGGAGGAAATCTGCAAAATTAAACAGCTTTCAGAAAGAGAACATTTCAGAAAGGTGAGACATGAAACCTTAAACCAAAGGTCAGTATCCTATACTGTAGCCATTACACATCTAAGCATATATAGATATCTATATATATATATATAATAAGTATAAAGCATATATAATATATAATAGTATATTTATATATATAGTGCCTTTCATAGTGGACCGCCATCACAAAGCTGCTTTACAAGATACGAGACTAGGGTGTGTGAGCTATGCATCAGCTGCAGAGTCACTTCCAACAACGTCTCACCCCAAAGACGCAGCACAGGGAGGTTCAGTGACTCGCTGAGGGTCACTCCTGATTGTAAGCTGTTTCTTCCTCAGTTGTCCTGATAGGATCTTGAACCGGGGACCTCCTGATTGTAAGCTGTTTCTTCCTCAGTTGTCCTGATAGGATCTTTTCGGAAGCACTGCCACAAACAGCCGGCATGCGTTTCGAGGGATTGTGACCCAGGTAGGAGTGCCAGTGTGAAAAGGGCTTAGAATAATAAAGCAGCTTAATTAATAATAAAATCGCTTTTTTGAACAACCACACACACACACACACACACACACACACACACACACACACACACACACACACACACACACACACACAACACACACACACACACACACACACACACACACAACACACACACACACACACACACACACACACACACACACACAGCACACACTCACACACAACCACACACACACACACACACACACACACTCTCTCTCACACACACACACACACACACACACACCACACCACCGTTGTGTTAGACATCTTTCCACACACACACACACACACACACACACACACACACACACACACACACACACACACACACACACACACACACACACACACACACACACACACACACACACACACACCACACACACACACACACACACACACAACACACACACACCACACACACACACACACACACACACACACCAGCAACACAGTCTCATCCACAACCACACACACACTGGCAACAACAGTCTCATCCACAACCACACACACACACACACACTGGCAACACAGTCTCATCCACAACCACACACACACACACACACACACACACACACACACACACACAGTCTCATCCACAACACACACACACACACACACACACATATATATATATATAAATAAAAATATTGACCACATACAGATTTCTATACAGCCCACAGCTATGTAACTGTATATCGATACTAGTATATATTAACCTCACATAGATTTCTACACAGCTTGTATAGACACTAGCACAGATTTCACATAAGCAGATATATAGTCTAATAGCTATATAACCTTATATAGACACCAGTATGTAGTACCGACAGGTTGATTTCTATATAGCCTGATAGTTAGTATGGTACTAGTATGTATCTATCCATAGGTAGATTTCTATACAGTCTCATTTATATGGACTCCTATTACACTCTGCAATGGGTAACCTTCATGTATGGAGATTCATAGGAAGTGTGATGGCAAAATCAAACTGCACACACAGAGACTCACAGGTGAGTCCTGCTACACAGAGAGAGGAGAGGAGAGGAGAGGAGAGGGATACAGGTAGAGGAGAGGAGGAGAGAAGAGCGGAAGAGAGGAGAGGAGAGGAGAGAGATACAGGGAGAGGAGAGAGAGAGAGAGAGAGAATGGATACTTACAGAGTGAATCAGTAGGATCCTGTAGGCTTCGGGGGTGGGGGGGGCAGGGGGGCTGTTCTGAAACGTCGTCCTTAAAAAAAATCCCGGGAATAACAGGATCCGAGAAGAATTTGAAAAAAAAAACAAAACACTGCAGCAAAGAGGGCAACCTGTCCTGGTCCCTCTGTCTGTCCGTCTGTCAGGGCTAATCCAATCAGAAAGGGTGGAATTTCTTTTATTTAATCCATTCTCCTTTTCTCACGTCACAGGGAACTTCCAGGCGCACAGGGTTACATTTTGAGGACATTCTCCTTAAAGAAATATTTAAAAAAATGAATAAGCAAACCAATAAATGAAATAAAAAAAACTTGGCCTTCATTCTCTGGCACGGGAGCACTTAATCTGAACGAACAAACGCCAAGCAGAGTACAAAAAACCACGACAGCCAGACAGCGAACTACAAAAACCACGACAGCCAGACAGCGAACTACAAAAACCACGACAGCCAGACAGCGAATATACATGGCTAATAATACACAAATTGAAATCCACCAAGGGCTTGTATTGTTACTGGTGTTTTTTTTTTAGGGGGGGGGGGGGGGGGGTTGTTTTCAAGAAATTGTTATCCGAGTGGAAACAAAATTCCAGGCTTGAGAGAAAAAAGCATCATCTGGAGCCAGAGAATTGGGAGATTTCTCCAAAGTCCAGGAATTCATTCATTCCCTGATGCCAGGCTGTTGAGAAACATCAAGGCCCATTTCTAACAGAACGGCCCCCTGGGGGGGGTGGGGGCAGTTCAGTAAATCAAACAGATAACTATTGATCTCACTTGCTTTAAATACAATACCGCAACCTTGCTTTCCTCCCTCTTTCCCCCTAACCCTCCAAAAACGCTTTAGGGAGATTTATATATATAAAATGAAGTTTGAAACAGATAAATGTGTGTGTGTGTGTGTGTGTGTGTGTTAGTCCAGTATATTACTGTGTGTGATTAGTACACCCAGCTAAGGGTCTTGTCAATGTGTTTATACCGCAATTGGAATGTATGTCAGTCGGTTTGTTTGTGTTTGTTAGTTAGTTAGCCACTTAGTTTGTTTGTTCATTAATTAGTTAATTAACCCAAGGAACGAACCCACAACCAACAGGCACAGCTGCAAACGATTTGAACAGTCGTCCTGCATGCAGAGCGTTTTACTGAATGAGATTGGAGGGTAGCGGTGGAGGGGGGGTATAGATGGATGGATGGATAGACTACTACCTTCCTCCATGCTCCCCCCCCCAGTCTCTCCTCTGAGAACTCTTGTTGTCACTGTCATCGGGGGGGTGGGGGGGGGGGGGGGGGGGGGGGGGGGGGGGGGGGGGGGATGTGTAAAAGAAATAACTAACGGTTCGCTCGATTGCCAAGCGATTTCACAAAAAAAAAACCCAAAAAACAACTGATTTATATTCTGAATCAACTCACCCCCTTCCAGGAATTCCCAAAAGGCAGAATCGATAAAAACAATCTGCTTGTTCCGATCCCCTCCATCTCACTGATCAACAGATATTTTATAAGAATGAACAGAAATGAAGTATCTATTGACGTATACCATGTTTTAAAAAAAAAAACGTTACCAGCATCAAAGCCGCAACGACAGATTCCAAAATACGCTCTCTCCCCCTCTTCCCCCCTCTCCCCCCACCCCTTCACAAAGAAACAAGCTCTCCTGAATTGCAATGTCAGGGACAGGCCGGCTGTTTGGGGAGGGGGGGTTCTTTGGCTTCCAATAATCCCAGAAAAGGCTGCTGTTTGAGGTATTTTCTTTAGTTCCTCGGGCAAAAAGCAGCCATCGATGCAGGAGTCATTATTTTCTTCTATCGTTTCATCCTCTTCGTTCCTCCAGTTTTAAATCCAGAGGCCCCCCTCTCTCCTGCACATCCTCTCTCTCGTTCCCTCTTTCCAAAGCTAGCCCCCCCCTCCCCTCTCTCCTCACACACACACAGCAATGTAGCGACGCGCGTCATCTCCTCTACTCTCTCCTCTCTGCCTGCTCTCCCGCTCCGACCTCCTTTCCGAAGCTTGTTAATCTGTCTGCTGTTCCCCCCCCCCCCCCCCCGATTCAAAACGTATGAAAAATAAAGAGAGAGATTTATATATAGCGAGATTTATATATTTTCTTTTCCCCCCTGGGGGTGGGGGGAATAACCCCCAAAAAATCCAGCTAAAATCTTTAAATCTGCAGACAACCAAAGGATAGGTTTTTAAAAGTCAAGAGAAAAATCCTCAAGCTCGCACGCGTGTGTGTGTGTACTGACACAGGGAGGAAAAAAAATCTTCAGCCGAAAGAAAACAGAGAAAAAAAAAAAAAAAAAAATCTGATATCCTGTCTCCTTATTTACTGTTGCTAAGGTACTTCACTGCAGAGCACTTGTACCTTCATAGGAGCAGAGCGTCACAGACTCCCGCTCTCCACTCTCCCCCCCTCGCTCTCTCCCTCTCTGTCTCTCCCCCCCTCTCTCTCTCTCTCTCACTCCCCCTCTCTTTCTCTCTCCCCCCTCTCTCTCTCCCTCTCTCTCTCTCTCTCTCTTTTCTCCCTCCCCTCTCTTTCTCTCTCCCCCCTCGCTCTCTCTCCCCCTAGAGCAATCTGAGGGGGAGAGAAAGAGAGAGAGTTTTTTTGTACAAATTTGACAAGTCGACCTTAAGAGAGAGAGGTTTGTGTAACGAGATTTTCCTGGGGGGTTTATGTCCTGGGGTGTGTATGTGTGTCTTGGTGTGTATGACTATGTCTGTGTCTATGTGTGTGTGACTTTGTATGTGTGACTATGTGTGTGTGACTTTGTGTCTGTTACTTTGTGTGTATGGGCTATTGTTGTGTGACTTTTGTGTGTGTGCCTACCACACACTGAGACACCGATACACACACACTGAAACACACACACGGATACACACAGTGTGTATCAGTATCAGTGCGTGTGTCAATGTGTAAGTGTGTGTATCAGTGTGTGAGTGCGTCTTTGTCAGTGTGTGTGTATCAGTGTGTGTGTTTGTGTTTAGGAGATGTATTAAAAGATGTGATTGTGGTTTTTAGAAAAGAACAGAAGAGGGATAGTGAGAGAGGGACAGAGAGCGAGAGAGAGAGCGAGAGAGAGAGTAGAGAGAGGCTGGGCGAGAGAGCGAGAGAGCGAGAGAGCGAGACAGCATTGACATTCTGGGCATGAGCTTCGTTCTGCCTTTGGAATAATGAGAAGCTACTCAGTATTCTGGTCTCACACAGTCACACCATCAATGAGATTGAGAGAGAGAGAGCGCGAGAAGAGAGAGAGAGAGAGAGAGAGAGAGAGAGAGAGAGAGAGAGAGAGAGAGAGAGAGAGAGAGAGAGGGTGAAGAGAAAAGAGGGGGATACAAGGGGAGGGGGGATAGACTTGATCAAGGAGAGAGCAAGAGAGTTACACGAGGTGTACAAAAAAGAGGAGCGCGGGGAGAGCAAGGGGATGGAGGGCAGAGAGAGGGGGAGGGGGAAGAGAAAAGGAGGATACAAGGGGAGAGAGGATAGTCTCTTTCAGGGGGAGAGAAGGGAGAGAGTTTATGCAAGATCTATAGTTGGCAAAGAAGAAAAGAGAATAGGCACACACACACACACACACACACACACACACAGTGAGAGGTCAGAGCCCCGCCCCCCTTTCTGGGTGCTGCAGCTGCAGTTTCACATCCCCGCTCTGCCTCTCGCTGCACCCCCTGCTCTTACACTCGGAGAGACGAGTCCGCACAGGACAGCACCTTGAGATCTGAGCTGAGGAGGAGGAGCAGGAGGAGGAGGAGAGGAGCGGTGCTGCTGACCAGACCTGACCCCGAGCTGTCAGGAAATCTCGCTTTCTTTAAACAGACTGGGAGCTTCCACCTTTCTGGAGTCGCTCACCCAATCAATATTGATTTCTCAGGGTCATCACTGCTTGTGTGGGGGTGAGAGAGTTTGGGAGGTTATCGGGGTGGCAGTGGGGGTGGGGGTGGGTAACTGGTCGCGTGACTCGAACCTAACAGAGGCTCCAGGGTTCTGGCTCCCCTGGCTCCAGGGTTCTGGCTCCCCTGGCTCCAGGGTTCTGGCTCCCCGGGAGAGGGGCAGGGCTGCTGGGTTGTTAACCCTGAGTGTCCTGGCTGGGTTCCAGTGATGTGCTGGTGCTTGACGATGAGCGCGCACTGGCGGGTGTAAATAGTCATTATCACACAGAAAATAAACTGACGAGTAGGAAATACGCTGCTTAACTGAACCTGCTCATTGAATGAGGATTGAGAGACAGAGGGAGAGAGAGGGAGAGAGAGAGAGAGAAGGAAGTCGTAGAGAAAGAGAGGGGGATACAGAGGGGATAGATTCGATGAGAGAGAGAGAAAGGGGGAGGGTGCCACACACACACACCACCACCACACAGATTCTTGTGTGTGTGTGTGTGTGTGTGTGTGTGTGTGTGTGTGTGTGTGTGTGTGTGTGTGTGTGTGTGTGTGTGTGTGTGTGTGTGTGTGTGTGTGTGTGTGTGTGTGTGTGTGTGTGTGTGTGTGTGTGTGTGTGTGTGTGTGTGTGTGTGTGTGTGTGTGTGTGTCTGTGTGTGTGTGTGTGTGTTGTGTGTGTGTGTGTGTGTGTGTGTGTCTCAGTGTGCGTGTGTGTGTGTTGTGTCGTGTGTGTGTGTGTGTGTGTGTGTGTGTGTGTGTGTGTGTGTGTGTCTCAGTGTGCGTGTGTGTGTGTGTGTGGGCAGTGTCTGGTCTCTTGGTGGCACTGTGCTAATTATTAATTGACAGGACTGATAAAGAACAGCTTGGACCAACTGAGCAGAAATTATTAACATGAGCGAATAAAGCACACAGCAACTCTGCTAAAACCTGTCTTTAATAACAGGGAGCTCAGGGGAGTTAACCCTACACACAGGCGCAGACTGTATAGTGTCAGCACTATCAGCTAACCCTGCTCACTGTGACTGGACTATACAGCTAACCCTGCTCACTGTGACTGGACTATACAGCTAACCCTGCTCACTGTGACTGGACTATACAGCTAACCCTGCTCACTGTGACTGGACTATACAGCTAACCCTGCTCACTGTGACTGGACTATACAGCTAACCCTGCTCACTGTGACTGGACTATACAGCTAACCCTGCTCACTGTGACTGGACTATACAGCTAACCCTGCTCACTGTGACTGGACTATACAGCTAACCCTGCTCACTGTGACTGCTGGACTATACAGCTAACCCTGCTCACTGTGACTGGACTATACAGCTCACCCTGCTCACTGTGACTGGACTATACAGCTAACCCTGCTCACTGTGACTGGACTATACAGCTAACCCTGCTCACTGTGACTACATATCTCCATCTCTCTCCACCCTCCCACTCACTCCATTCCCCCTATCTCTCTCTCTCCCACACTCCTCCTCTCCTCTCTTGCTTGTTTAATAAGAGTTGCTATTTACAGAACACCTCTGCTCCACTGCCCAAATCCAAATTGCTAATAACAAAAAATGAAGAGGTACTTTTCTTTCTTTCTATCTCTCTCTCTCTCTCTCTCTCTCTCTCTCTCTCTCTCTCTTGCTAGGCAGCTGCCGAGGGACAAAAATAAACTTTCATTTTAAATAGTTGGAGGAAGCAGAGTGCCAGATAAAAGATGAGAGAAAGTCAGTTTGTCGGCCTGTATGTATTGTCTGTCTGTGAAAGGCTATGGGGCTGGGAGACTGGAATACATCCATTATATATACATATATCAAAAGGCCATCTGAATCTCAGCCTACATTCATACAGCACTCCAAGACATACCCCTCCCTCTCAATTTCCATCCCACTCTAAGATGGGAATTTATTCAGCAGATAGCTCTTAATATATCCCACCGCTGCCACCAACTGTATAATTACAGCCGTGTAGTTATACTGAAAGCCCCAATATAGCCATTAAAATAGAAAGTCTGTTTGCATCTTAGATTTTAGTAGCCATTACCTATAAATTAATGCACCAGACTAACCCTCTCCTTCCTCTGCGGGCCTGGGTTCCAGTCTAGGGGGCTAGGTGGCGCTAGCGGGTTCATGTTAATACACTAGACCAACCTTCCACCAAGGCTGGGGGGCAGTGATAATGTTATTATCTTTATTGATTTGTTTTAAAGCTGTGGCTAGAACTCTTTGAAGAAGCTAACTTTAATAAATTACAGAGTGTCTAACCCCATCAGCATTAATCATTCATGGGCTGATGAACTCAGTACCACGGTCTAGCTGCCTGCAGTCCTGAGACGCAGGCCTCTGCCCGTCTCAACAAATTCTAGGAATACCTGAAGAGGCAAAACGAATTCAACGTCAAGTCAAAATGTTGGTGGGTAGTTTGAGAGAGAGGGCAGAGGGGGTGAGAGTTTTACACCGACATGTAAAGCGCTTTCAGATCCTGGGCTACGAAATGCGCTATATAAATAAAATATATTTAAACAGGGTGCTATTTTTATTAATTTAGTTGGCCAGGTGGTTTTAAACAAGGTGTGGCTAGCGGTTTTGCATCGCCCAATAGAAATGTCCTTCGTAAACTCGAATGAACCCTGCTGGAATAATGTTACTTTCACTTACTGATTTACACACGCTTTGAGCACTTTGCAGTTTCTTTGATTACACGATGTTAAATGAAGTATCTAAATTATGATCATATATATTATGTCTCAATCCTAAGATTCTGGGTGACGCTCCACTTTGGTCTCAGCTCTAGTTTGAGAGTGGACTCGGTCAGCCTGAGACACAGGCAGGCAGATACAGGGAGTTTTCATTGATAGATCGGGGAGGGGGGCTGTTTGCTTGATGAACTGCAGCCGGATATAAAGAACCTGTCTGAATCTGTCTGCGCCGCTGAGGCAGGGCCCTGTTCAGCTGATCGTCTCCCATGGCAACCATCCCAACAGCCAGCGGGATCCGCGTGAAGCACATTGTCTCCGATAGCCTCTGTGAGCCGTGGATGGAAAGGGAGTGGGATTCAGAGGAGACCTCGGCTACAGACACGCACACGCAGACACACACAAACAGACAGATAACAGCAGAGACACACAGACACACACACACCCAGACAGATAACAGCAGACACACACAGACACACAAACGCAGACAGATAACAGCAGACACACACACACACACACAGACACGCACACGTAGACACAGCACACACACACACACACTCACACGTGCGTCTGTGCGTGTGCTCACCCATTCTGTCTTTATTGTCTGTCTACCTGTGTGGTTTGTGTTGTTTCTGTGCTATTTCCTGATGTGCCGTGCGTGTGGCACTGTCTACCCACAATCGTTTTGTGTTCTTTCCTGACCCCACACGGCACACCCCACCCCGTCTGTATGTCTGTGTTGTGCGTTCTTGTGTCCTGACAAGACTGACATACAGAACACATCAAATAGACTGAGTGATTGGTATGTTTTCCACAGGCAGGCAGACAGGGGGGGGGGGGGGGGGTGTGTAGTGTTGATCAGGCGGGTCAGGAAATTGACGGGGGGTCTCTCTTCTCTCCCCCAAACCCCCCTCCCCCCACCCCCCCACCTCTCCTCCCCTTGAATCTCAAAATCACACCTAGTGCAGAAGGCAGGGAGATGAGGGTAATAACACAGAGGTGTCCCTTCCACTCCTTGTCTTTGTTCCATATCCTGTTCTGAATCACTTAACCCTCCATCCAGCTGCCCTCGCTCACAATCTCATTTTACCTGTTAAACAAACCTGCCGTGGAACAGCCCTTGGGGAGCGTGACTGATCGTGCCAGCTTCCTCTTTCGCAGTTCAGTGTATATCCCCCCCCCCCCCACAGTTTTATTGCACTAACCTTCGGTATTGTCTGTGTGACTGGCCAGACTCAATGCAGACTGTTTGAATTAAACTGAGGGAGGGATGAGAGAGTTTCCTACCTTCAAACTCAATCAACGAGAAAGAGGTCGAAGCGAGACCGGGGGTAGAGTGAGAGAGAGAGAGAGAGAGAGAGAGAGAGAGAGAGAGAGAGAGAGAGAGAGAGAGAGAGAGAGAGAGAGAGGAGAGTTTTATTCAAAGTCACACAGGGTGTAGAAGCCAATGCTGATAGAAAAAAGGGGGGGGGAGAATGGGGGAGGGAAGAGAAAAAAGAGGAGAGCGTTTTTTCACAGTCACAGCGGTGGAGTAGAACCCTGCTGTGAGGGAGGGAGAGGGGGAGGGAGAGGGTGGGTAGAGGGGGAAAGGGCACTGCGACACAAGTTGAGTTTGCCAGGGGAGAGAGAGAGAGAGAGAGAGAGAGAGATCCGTAGCCTTTAAAAGGGAGAACACACAGGATATACAAACAAAAAAAAACCTTCTCATCCAGTCCAGTGCTTGAAATACCTACCAGTCTTTTAAATGGAGTATTCTTGGAAACTAGCAAGTCTCAAAAAAATAATCAAACCACGTTCCACACACACAGGAAACATGAGCTCAGCCTGCAGGCTAATGATAGACACACACACACACGCATGCACGAGATACATAAATATATACATACATACACAGATAGACTGTTTATCAACAAACACAAATGGTTAATTGCGTATCAATTAATACTAATTTGTGACACTCAAAATAGTTCTCAAAGGGGGAAATCGCTTTCGGCAGGAAATCTGAATAAACTCTAGTTGTGCTATTAAAGCTCATTTGAAACAAAATCAGCACTTGAGTGGAGGCGCTCACTCAAGTGGAGGCGCTCACTTGAGTGTGCGTCACGGTGGATCTTGCTGAGAAAGCACACTCGCAAGTGCCCCCCCCCCCCCCCCCCCCCCCATACCAAACCACTCCAAAAAAAACCCCCAAAAAAACAAACAGTCTCCAATTTCTATTTATTTTTTAAACACACGCAACAATCTGTTTCTCTCTTTCTCAGTCTCCAGTTCTCAAAGCCTGCATTGGCACGACACGCTCACAAGTTAAAAGTTAGCGCCGCACACAGCACGCATCCTCGTGCCTGATCTACACTGCGACAGGCTGCCTTCACTCAATCTGTCGCTTCTAGCGCACATCTCCACGCTCACCCGTGCAAACACAACTGCCAGCCAGCTGGAGGACTAAAAAAAACATTTTTAATCTGTTTTGCACAGCGGTTAAGGCTGATTAGCTCCCAAGCCCCTCCCACAAATCACAGGCTGTCAATGGAACTTGTTCAGACCTGTGGGTAGGGAAAAAAACACACTAAAACAGATCACTTTCAGTTTTTAACAGCTACCCTTAGACTTGACTTTTGTGGATATCTGTGAAGAGAACATTTTAATAACTGGTAGATTTCCAGTTTAAAATGGGAGCAGGACACTTAGGGTTAAAAAGAAATATGCTTTTACTTTCTCTTCCTCTCTCTCCCTCTGTTAGCATTTTTGTTAAACTCCTCCAGGTTTATTTTAGTATTCCTTCAGAATGAAGACGATGCTGTCGCACCCTCGCCGTTATTACTATCGCTGGAAGCATTATTCTCACTTGCAGCGACGTCGCTGTTTCTTGTACCGCTGCCGGCCCCCTCTCTTCTTTCACTCTCTTCATCCCTCTCTTTCGTTCCCTCCTTCCTGGGCCCGCTGTCATTTTTACTGCGACTGGGGCTGGCTGCCATTTCAGCTTCCATCGCCAGGGCGACCGCGGCAGAGCCCGTCACAGCGATGCCGCCGTGGTTACCGAAGGCGGACGTTGTTTTTTTGGCAGGGTGAAGGGACTGTGAAGCAGCAGCTTCCTCCTCCTTCACTCCCTCTCCGGCAGCCACCCCTCCTCTTCTCCATCCTCGTTGTCTTCGGAGTGAGAGGTCAGCTGGTGGCTTAGAACTTCACCAGGGTGCTGTACAGCTGATAGCAGCGAAAGCACATGAAGAGGGAAGACTGGTCATCTTCCACACAGACTGGGGGCTCCTGGTCATCTTCCACAGAGACTGGGAGCTCCTGGTCATCTTCCACAGAGACTGGGGGCTCCTGGTCATCTTCCACAGAGACTGGGGGCTCCTGGTCATCTTCCACAGAGACTGGGGGCTCCTGGTCATCTTCCACAGAGACTGGGGGCTCCTGGTCATCTTCCACAGAGACTGGGGGCTCCTGGTCATCTTCCACAGAGACTGGGGGCTCCTGGTCATCTTCCACAGAGACTGGGGGCTCCTGGTCATCTTCCACACAGACTGGGGGCTCCTGGTCATCTTCCACAGAGACTGGGGGCTCCTGGTCATCTTCCACACAGACTGGGGGCTCCTGGTCATCTTCCACAGAGACTGGGGGCTCCTGGTCATCTTCCACACAGACTGGGGGCTCCTGGTCATCTTCCACAGAGACTGGGGGCTCCTGGTCATCTTCCACACAGACTGGGGGCTCCTGGTCATCTTCCACAGAGACTGGGGGCTCCTGGTCATCTTCCACAGAGACTGGGGGCTCCTGGTCATCTTCCACACAGACTGGGGGCTCCTGGTCATCTTCCACAGAGACTGGGGACTCCTGGTCATCATTAGTACCGCCAGGAGGTGACTCACACTCCAGCATATTTGCAACGAGAGCGAGTGTGTGTTTGCTTCTCTCGGTTCCGATGTGTTTGGCGGGCACAGCATCGTCTGTACTGTCCTGTAGACTGGGCAATCAGAGCTGGCGTTCCCCAACGCTGTCAAATTAAAAAAAATAAAAACCTGGCAGAACCACAGCAAGCGCTGGTGAAAACTGAGCGATGACAGGAAGCTGCTTGTTCTGCTTGTCTGTTTGCGAAGCGGATTCCAGTGGCTCTGGGCCAGGCGAGATCTTCACTGATTAATTCATCTCTCCGCTCACCACCGAGTTCAATGTGGGACCAGCCCGGGTTCTAACACAGCCAGCCAGCAGCACTGTGCCAATCTGGCACCGCCCCAACTCTGTGGCAGCCTCCTCACCGCACTACCTCTGTCGCCATCTAGTGGGCTCAGGCCAGTATTAGTATTATTTATTTTGCAGGCGGCTTTATCCGAGGTGACAGGGCAGTACAGGGTTACAAAGCAAGATTAATATTTAAATAGAAGTGCAGTTGGCAGTATAATATGAACTAGGATGCACAAAGTTAGGATTACAGCAAGTTAAATCTACAATGGCACATTAGCAATAGTGCAAGGATAGTGCATCAGCTCAGGGTCCAGTAACGTGGTGCTGAGGCCAGGCGAGTCCAGCACAGAGCAGGAGGGACGGACCCAGAGATCTCCAACAAGCCTCGCTCACTAAACCTTCCAGTCCTGAGTTGTCTGAATTGTCGAGCTGAAGAAGGAGTAGTTCTATCGTTAAAAAAAAAAAAGGAACTTCTTTGTTAAGTAGACAATACATGAGAACGGGACAAGAACTCTAAACGGGAGGCTGTGTGGTCCAGTGGTTAAAGAAACAGACCTGATACCAGGAGGGTCTCAGGTTCAAATCCCAGCTCAGCCCCTGACTCACTGGCTGTGACCCAGAGCAAGTCCCTGAACCAGCAAGTCATCTCTGGGGGTGAGGCGTTGTTGTAAGTGACTCTGCAGCTGATGCATAGTTCACACACCCTAGTCTCGTATCTTGTAAAGCGCTTTGTGATTGTGCTCCACTACAAAAGGCGCTATATATAAAAAATTATTATAATTATTATTATTATAATATACCCCACGTATTGAAAAATAACTTGGGTAAATTCACTTGTGACACAACACAAGAGCCGATGTGATTCTTCTTCCTTGTCTTTTCTCCCTATAAACACAAAGCCCCCCCCCCGGTCGCTTCTCAGCATCTCTGTTCCTTCTCGCAGGCCGCGCTATGCTCTGAAGCATTTAAGAGAGGACAGGAGAGCGAGGGTTCGCATGACGCTTTGCTGTCCAGCGTCCTAATATATCTGACCCTGAGACAATCACAGGCCCGGGAACACACCCAGGAGGGCAGTAAAGGGTTACTGCATGTATGGGTTCTTATTTTTATTTTCTATATCATTATTAGCAATTCAGCAGATGCTTTTATCCAAAGAGACTCACAGAGACGGGGGTGAGGTGTGGGGGGGGGGGAGCTGTGCTTCATCAACAACTCCTGCTGCAGAGACGGGCCGGCGAGAGACAGCCACCGGAAGCAGAGGGAGCTTGCTGTCTCTCGCCAGATGGCAGCGCAGAGTTAAATGTTTGCCTGACAGGTGGCGTGTGTTAAACGGTCCTTGGCAGGAGGGAACGTGTTCCGCTGGCAGTTCAGTTTGGGCACCGCTAAGCCAGGCTTTTGGAATTGTAATTCCACTGTGTAATTGATCAATTACAGTTCAGTTCTATTTGTCTTACAGTCATTATTCTGACGCTACAGTCTTTCTGTTTCCCGTTAGTAAGAGGATTTGTTTTTTTTTTATTGTTTAAAGCAGGCGTGTCATTTTAAATGGACAGGTTTAATAGATTTTTTTAAGGACTTTCCACAGTTTCTGAGATTTCAATTCTGATTAAAAGGGCTTGGAATTTATATTTCAAACAGAGGCTTCTATTTTAAGCCGTGAGCAGCCCGATTTTAAAACCGAACACACTGCGAATTGCAATTTTGATCAACGAGGTGTTGGAATTGATGAATTGGTTATTGATTTTAAAATGGAATCGGTCTCAAGAGTGACCTTTGGTCCTACTGATCGGGAATCTGGGCTGCTGAGAAGCGGCATTCGAAGTGCGCATTTCAAATAGGGTAGAAAAAAATAAACATTTAAACATCTCTCCACTGCAACTGCAGTTAGACTATTACAGCGAACTGGAATTACACTGAGACAGCAGTTAGACTGCACTGGAATTACACTGAGACTGCAGTTAGACTGCACTGGAATTACACTGAGACAGCAGTTAGACTGCACTGGAATTACACTGAGACTGCAGTTAGAATACACTAGAATTACACTGAGACAGCAGTTAGAATACACTAGAATTACACTGAGACAGCAGTTAGAATACACTGGAATTACACTGAGACTGCAGTTAGAATACACTAGAATTACACTGAGACAGCAGTTAGACTGCACTGGAATTACACTGAGACTGCAGTTAGACTGCACTGGAATTACACTGAGACTGCAGTTAGACTGCACTGGAATTACACTGAGACAGCAGTTAGACTGCACTGGAATTACACTGAGACTGCAGTTAGACTGCACTGGAATTACACTGAGACTGCAGTTAGACTGCACTGGAATTACACTGAGACTGCAGTTAGACTGCACTGGAATTACACTGAGACTGCAGTTAGACTGCACTGGAATTACACTGAGACTGCAGTTAGACTACACTGGAATTACACTGAGACTGCAGTTAGACTGCACTGGAATTACACTGAGACTGCAGTTAGACTGCACTGGAATTACACTGAGACTGCAGTTAGAATACACTAGAATTACACTGAGACAGCAGTTAGACTGCACTGGAATTACACTGAGACTGCAGTTAGACTGCACTGGAATTACACTGAGACTGCAGTTAGACTGCACTGGAATTACACTGAGACTGCAGTTAGACTGCACTGGAATTACACTGAGACTGCAGTTAGACTGCACTGGAATTACACTGAGACAGCAGTTAGACTGCACTGGAATTACACTGAGACAGCAGTTAGACTGCACTGGAATTACACTGAGACTGCAGTTAGAATACACTAGAATTACACTGAGACAGCAGTTAGAATACACTAGAATTACACTGAGACTGCAGTTAGACTGCACTGGAATTACATTGCAGGGATGGGAATCAGACCTATTGCACAGCAGTGTCATCCAGTCCAGGTTTTACTACCAGCTTGATCAGCCACAGTGTGTCTAGCTAACAAGCTCAGGTGTGTCTGATTATTAAACTCACAGTGAAACCAGGACTGGATCACAGAGACATTCAAAACACAGAATGCTACTGAAGGCTATTGGGTGGAAAACACTTCTTAAAAAAAAACAAAAACAAAAAAACCTATAAGTAAATATACAGGCTTTGTATATTTACTTATAAGCTTTTTTTTTTTTTTTTTCCTCGAGTGAGCGACCGGCATTTTGACATCCCTGGAGACTTTTTGAGAGTTGAATTTGGGGGACCCCTCCCTTTATGTACCTTGTGTTTGGTTCTTCTCCCCCGCCGGCAGGGCACGGAGGTCGGTAACCGGGGGGCTGTGCCGCTGGGTCGGTAACCGGGCCATGGCCCCTAGTCTCTCCGGTCCCGTTTCTCTCGGAGCCGCTTTCTACCGTAATTTAAAACGCACCGCCCGGCTCCGCTTCGAAGATTTATTGTCATTTATTATCTGAGACTCAAGCGCTGGCGCTTGCCTGGTACCCATTGGTGGGTTCCTGTCGAGGAGCGGGCCAATCAGAAACCAGCCGCAGTCATTAGATAGGGGGCTTGCCAATGACGTAGTTCCAGCGGGACGAGGCCGCCATTCAAGCGCCGAAAAGGACCGGCTAATGGCGGCGCTGCGGGAGACCGTAGACATGCAAACATGGAAATGTTTCTGCAGCCCAGCCGCCACACAGACCGAGCAAGCGAGCAGCAGCGGAGCTGTGTGAGGAGGTCTGCGCTCCCAATTCTCAAACTCTGATTTGTTACACCGGCCCTTACTGGATTATAATATACTGGTGTAATTAGAACTGTGTGCGAGAGGCTGCTGTACAAAGCTCTGGTGTGCAGTGTGCTGAGAGAAGAGGCTGGGTGTGAGGTCCTGTGCTAGGGGCCTCGCTGTGCTGTGCTGTACACAGGGCAATGCTGGCAGGACCGCACTGTATAACACTGATATAAAACCCTGTACAGAACTACAGCAGCTACCCAACATGGTGTCTATATAAAGTGCTCATCTAGTGCACTGGCATTGCCTGCTGTGTGCTGGGCAGAGCCTCACTGTGCTGTGCTGTACACAGGGCAATGGCTACGCTATATTAACTACAGTTAACGTGGTTACACACACAGTGAAGGCTTCTGGAGCCGTGTGCTACTGACGGGTATCGTAACTAAACCTCACAGAATGATCAGGATTGAGAGTCAATTCTGATTCCTTTATTCTAATAAATTCCTCGGAAGCGATTTGAATTGATATTGCGTTGCGATGGATTGTTCAACTAACAGCCAGCCAGTTCAACTGAAGTAAACATGTGCGAGAAGATCGATTTTAAACAGAAGTGCTGCTGCGCCACTGCGTTTTTTATCAATGATTATTTGGGAATGGATGAAACAGGAATTGGAAACCTGAATAAATAAATAGACAGGAGGCAGCGTGGCGTCTGATTCATGCTGATTATTTATTGAGTCGATTTCTGTACAGAGTGGAGGCGACAAGAAAGAGGAACAAAAACAAACAAAAAATAAATAAACGACAGAGACTGGGCGGCGGGCGAAGGTGCAGCCACCGACCCCCAAGCGCACACACACACACACACACACACACTGCAGTGACACAAGGCAGATACTGTAATACCAGGAGCTGCCTCTGAGGGGAGGGGTGGAGGTATCAGTCTTGGGTACCACGTATCATCCCCATCGCCCCAAAACAACTGCGCTTTGTGTTTCAACTACTTTGTTTTACAGGGCAATAATAATAATAATAATAATAGATGTACAGACCACAGAATCAAGGACCTGATTAGTGGAAAAATCAGCTGGAATTATGAAGATTTGACAGCCCCCAGCACCCCTTGAGATGGGACAGAAACGGATAAAAGAAACCCAAACTGAGCCCAAGTTCTGGCAATCAGGGGATGCATGACCTCTGGTCTGGGTCAGGTCAGGTGGTTCTGGAGAAGAAGGGATGCTGGGATACGATCTGAAGAGACAGGGCTGCAGCGTGTAAGATTTTAATACAAAGGTCAGGACTGCAAAAAAAAAAACCAAAAACACAACTAACTGTACAGCAGCTATGGAGAGGGTCAAGGGTCAGAAACCAGCATTTCAATTCCATTTCCTTTTCAGAATCTATTTCCAAACCCCCTCACAGAGGCAGCACACTGCTTCAGAGCACAGCGTGTTCAAGTCAATTAAAATTGGCTTCAAACGAAGACAGCTGATTACAATCTCTAAAACAGCAATTCCATCGAAAGGAACTGGCAATTAAAAAAAAAAAAAAAGGAATTGGAACCTGATCTCTAAGCCTGGGTACGACGCTGGGTAAGTCCTCTAGTCCAGGGCTTCTGAACCCCGGTCCTGGGGAGCCCCTGCGTGTCTGTCTGGGTTCCACTACAACTGCACTCTCCCTTAATGAACTAGACCCTTCATTGAACTATCCATTAGCTTAACGAGGCCTTTTTAATTAACTGTTTTTAGCTTTTAAAAAAAAAAAAAACACAGTTGGAGAAGTTAGCTATACAACTTTATAAACAAACTTGGGGGGGGGGGGCATCTTTTTAGGAGCGGAGAACAATTAAAATAAGAGGTGCAATTAATTACATGATCAGTTTAATGAAGTAATTGAGAACAGCTGGAATGAAAAGCAGACACACACACTGGTCCCAAGCTCTGCTCAATCATGCTATTCTCTGAATACTGCTAGCTGTTGGGTAGCCCATGTTGACAGCAAACCCTCATGCATTTACTGGACAAGGGGCCCTTCGCTAATGCACAGTTTATTAATAATAATAATAATAATACACTATTTTAAACATTGATGCGCAAGTTGAGACAGAGCACTGTCCTATAAAAGAAATTATCAAACAAAACATTAACAAAAATGTACAGGAAACAAAACGAATGTAAACCCAAATCATGAATTAAAATCACAACACATCTGTCAAAGAGGGTTATGAGAATTCAACCAGCAAGATAATACCACGGGTACAAGGGCAAGGAGCAAGGAGCTTGAACTACACTGGACAGGGTTAATATTGCTCTATGACAGCTGCAATGTTGTGGAGGTTTTTATCTATCAAACCGGTCTTCCAGTTCAAATAACATTCAAGGCTACTTGTTCTTTTCAAAGAGAACGGATTTTGCAACGCATGGCACCTGGACAAACCCGGACAAAAATCTGGGCGAGGAGACCCTGCTAAGCTCTCAGCAGCGGTCTTCACCAGCCTGTCCAGTTCATTGCTCCCATTGGTTCATTTCACCTGGTACCCGTGACAAGACTTCTAGTCGACACACGTTTGTCGCTAAAAGTTTCTTGCGAAGGCATTGGGATGGAGGACCCCAAAACAAAGGACTCCTGGACAAAACGTATTGAATTTACTTATTTTATTTCTTTACTTGAAATCTCTGCTACACAGATATGTACACGCACACACACACACAAAGGGGGATCATGTGCAAAGTATGTCATCTTGGACCACTTATCCTGGCAAAGGTGGAGCATGTGTGAGATGAACCAATCAAATCTCTCAACTGCCCAACCGCTAGCCAATCCTATGTGGAGCAAGGTGTGGGAGGAGTCAGCCGAGACCCAGCCCAGTATTCTTCCCCAGTGGACACACCCACAGAGAGGAGCCCTCTTCTGTGAGGCCCCCCAAGCAATGGCAGTGCTGCCACCTGCAGGTCTACAGGTGCAACTGCGGCAACAGAATTAACAAGCCCAGTATACAAACAGGAGAGAAAAGGAGGATGAGGGGGTCTGTATGAAAGTACGAGGAAGACAGACAGACAGGGTGTGAAATTAAACCTACAAAATAAAGCGCAGCAGGCTGCTTGTATGACGCAGCCGGTACTCGCTGGCAATGCAGAGGATCTGGGGCTCCGAGACATTTATTCGGTTCAGGATTCCCTGGGGGGTCTAGCCAGCGAGAGGAACAATCAAAGTGAATTCAACTAGCTCTCTTTCCACATTCCCAAAACCACAAAGCCTCAATGAAGCAGTGAAAGCTATCTGCTTTCCTACGTGGATAGCTTCACCGGCGTCCGTCCGCTTGGCTTGCGATGGAGCCGCAGTGGAGTTCTGGACCCCCTGACCCAGGGATTCCCAGACTTACCTGGGACTCACCTGGTCAGCTGCATTACACACTGCAGCCCCAGCTCCCCCTGCACTTAAAGGTACAATTGGGATAGACCAGACCTAACCCGGTCGGGGCATTTTCAACCCTGTTTTGTGCCCCTCATTGTAAACACAACGAAGTCAGTATCGTTCTTTTTTTTTTTCCTAAGGTCTGGGGTGAGAGGATTTCGCAACTTTTTAAAAGAAATACAGAAAGGAGGTGAAAACACAAAGACAACAGAAAAACACGACAGTGACAAAACAGAAAATATTTACACCATCGGAACTAAAAAAAAATCAATTAGTGAAACGTCACATTCCACCCAAAGAGAAAAATAAAAAAAGATTAGAAAACAGAAATAAAAACATATTTACAAACAAGCCAGGTTTCGTTCAAGGGGTTTGCTGCTTCGCCTTTATGGGGTTTTTTTTTGTACGATTTTTTTTCCTTCTTCAGTTTTTCATTAAGAAATAAAACTTTTTTTTTTTTTTTTTTTACTTAATTTTTCAGCAGAATAATAAAATAAAAATAGTAACAATAATAATGACAACAGCATTGTTGTAAAGTATTGATTCTGGACGGTTTTTCGTATGGTTTTTTTTGGCATCCCTCCCCAGTGGATTTTATTAAAAATGATCCGATTTCTTTATTGAAACGTTTCCTTTTTAAAACGCAGGTCAGCAACAGGTTTGGGCGTTGGACAAGAAAAACAAGAACGAGAAACTGAGACCAGAACTAGTTATACTGCTAACCAGTAGCTCATCTAGTGATACTGTTAACCAGCTGGTAAGTACACAGCTAACTAGTTAGACAACCAGCTGCTGAGAGATAACCCAACTAGTTAGGCATCAAGACCACAGAGGCAAGGAGCTTAAACTAGTCAGTGCAGGACTAGTTATGTGGCTAACCAGAGCAGACAGGTTAGGTAACTCAGCACGGCAGGTTAGCGGAACTAGTGGCGCACTAGTTAAGGTACAAGACTACACAACAAAGTCTCAGACACTCAAGAGACTAAACAGACAGCCACCATCAACAGCCCTTGAGAGCTCACAAGAACAAGGACACTGAAAAATTACAAATCTGTTTGAAAAGCAAAGTTCACCTGCCTCAACACGCAGAAACGAAACTCAGAAGACAGCGTCAATGCACCAGCCGCTCCAGGTTCGGATCAGCGAGAGGCACGTTTCAAAATGGTTTACATGCATGAGTGGCATACACGCCTTTGAAAACACGCTCCGCCCTGACAAGTCTAGAGGGACACCTTAGGGGGAAAAAAAAAAGCTTAAAATTACTGAAAAATCCAAACCACGATCATTTGTCATCTAAAGAGAGTCTTATAATTAAACTCACAGAACACATGTAAAGCCCGGACTGGCACAAAGTGCTCTGCAGTGGGAGTCTTATTATTATTACTATCACAGAATGAAGGTAAAACACAAACAAAAAATAAATAAGGAATATTTTTTTTAAAAAAAGCTGATTTAAAATATTTTATTTCTTATCTACAATTTAAGAAGGGGGAGGATTTGACAGTAAGACTACTTGGAAGTGCAAAAACGTAGTAAAAAAGTAAAATAAGTGGATTTATTACTGCATGAATCAATTGGCTGCAACCCCGGGCTTCACCACAAGGAGGCAGCGCTTGATCACGAGCGAGCTTCTTTCTAAAAGCAGGTTCTCTTTTTTAAAAAGCTGAAAATGCATCTTTACAACCAGAGGACTGCTGCTTCCATTTAGGAAAATTGCAATTAAAAAAAATAGAAATAAAAACAGAAGTTTCCTTCCAGTTTATATTTAAACAAACAAACAAAAAAATTTAAATTTTGACCCGTGGCTGTCCAACTACTAAAACCACTCCCCCCCCCCCCCCCCCCCAGAAAAAAAAAAAAAAAAAAAAAAAAATAAATAAATAAAAAAAAAAAAAAAAAAAAAAAAGATCTCTGGTTGTAAAGATTAAAAAAAAAAAATTCTCTTTATACATAAATTTTTCCATACCAACACCAACAAGAACGACAATATCATTATTACTAATACAACTATGATATCAACAAAGTACAAAAAAAATAAAAATAAAAAATGCTAATAGCGACTCGTTTGATTGCTTGCCTGCCACTTCGGTTCAGTTTCAGGTTCTCGAGTTTGCCTGCGGCGCCCCCTAGCTGCCAGATGCTTTAGAGGCGGAGAGAGAACTCAAGTCTGTGTGAGAGACAGACAGACAGACAGTGACAGATGGGTGGAGTGATGCACAGGGTGGTATGGTGGGAGGGGCGGTGAGAATGATGGAGGTTATTGTTGTTAGCAGGGCAGTCTTTCAACTCAGGAGGCGCTGTTGACTGGCCCCGTGCCGCTGCTTGACTGGGCTGGACTGCTGTCTGCGGCTAGACTGCCCTCGCCTGGGAAACAAAACAGAAAAACAACAATGAGGATCAGAGACACACAATGAGGAGTCTGGATCAGAGACACACAATCACACACAGCAGGGCTGTCAGGAAGCCTGCCCATTCACACTGCCTGAAGCACAACACACCAACACGGGCAATTCTGAAGTGTCTCGTAACCCCTGCATACAAGGAAAAAAAAACAAGAGATACAGAAAGAGACAGACAGACACAGATAGAGATAGATAGACAGATGAAAATAAGGTCACAATGTTTAACCCAGTGTTGCTCAGCAGTATTTGGGATTAGATCACAGAACACCCCCCCCCCCCCCCCCCCCCCCCCCAGACTGCCTCTTTTAAAGCAATCAGATTTAGAGGAGCACTTTTGAATAAAGCAGCTTCAAAGTCCTGAACAATGCAGTGAAGTTCACGTACCGTGGGAAGAAGGCGTGGCAGACTGTGAGCGAGCGTGGGGGGGAATGAGAACTGAGTTGAGCTGAGGCTGGATCGACATCTCTGAAGGGGAGACAAAAACACAGACAGACAGCTAAATACAAAACCAGAGCCACTGTAAACACACACTGTAGACACTACACACGCACACACAGACACTCACTGTACACAATAGATGAATGACGCAAGTCTTGCATTTCGAGCATGTCAGCGCTGAAGATGAAGAGGTGGGGCAGGCAGGCAGGGAGGGATGAGGGGAGGTAGGTAGCAAGTGGATAGGTGATAAGAGGGAGGGAGGGAAGGGGTGGATTTCGAGACTCACCGACCGCGCTGAAGTTGAAGAGGTGGGGCAACTCCCTCCCGTTGGACAGCCTGGCCCCCGGGTCCCGGAGCTCATCGAAGAAGGAGTGAGCACACGCCTCCAGGGGGGACAGGCGTGTGACCGGCGTGTACTCCAGCAGACGAGAGCAGAGCGCGATGGCTTCCGGGGGGGTGCGAGGCTTAAATACCTGAAGGGGAGGGGGGGGCAATACAACATTCAACTAGAACTGCCGAGCTCCAAACACTGGCTCTGCTCGTGCGCACAGCGGGTGTCGGAAATTCCTGTGTGTTATTTTACAATTCCTTTTAAAAAATCACCCCTCGATTTCTTCGAAACCTGGAGTTGATATTTTAGGAGACGTTTGATAATCGCAGCTGTAGTTCACCTGCTTTCATTTGAAGCCCCTTGAAACTGACTGAAAAAAAAAAAAAAAACAGCGACCGCAGCTGAATCTGGAAGGGAAAGGCAATCGCTTTTAAAATTGGAAAAATCAGGCGAGCAATACCCTTACCTTTGTCCAGGGGTGTGCTTTGATCTGCGGGAATTTAAACTCTGTGTAGTTGGGGTTCATTTCACGGATCTGTTCCCTGGTTGGGGTCCCCAAAACCTGAGGGGGGAGAGAGAGAGAGAGAGAGGTTAGAAAGACCTCTGATCGAGGCTGCTGGTCAACCAGTGCCCCTCCCCCTCCATAACACACCCTCGGGGGAAGAATCTGTTAATCAAAACCCACAGCAATGTCATTTCATCCACACTCACAGCGCTGTGTAGTTTACCATATACTTAACAACGAAAAAACTGACAAATGGGGAAAAAAACGTGACATTTCGAAATCTAAAACATGAAATAATACTGCCCTACTATTACAGCTTCCAGTAGACTTATTTGCGATATCGTTTTGTAGTTTCTTTGATTCACGTGACTTTGGCCGCAGCTCTACAGCTCAGGGATGAAAAGACGACTCCCATCGCGTGGCAGTTCGATTCCCTGTAGCAGCACAGAAAGATCCCAATGAAATCGCTTTACTTGAGCGTGTCCACAGCCCCCTTTGCATTACCTTTATGATCTCCACCAGCTGGTCCACGCCGCTGTCCCCCGGGAAGATGGGCTGTCCCAGCAGCAGCTCGGCCAGTACGCAGCCCGCTGACCAGATGTCGATGTTGGAGGTGTAGTCCGTGGCGCCGAAGATGAGCTCGGGAGCACGGTAATACCGGGAGCAGATGTAGGACACGTTGGGCTCGCCGCGCACCAGCTGCTTCGCGCTGAAAACAGTCAGACACAAGAACAGTAAGAAACACAACAGTGGAAAGATGAAACCTCTGGGAATCCGTTAACAGACGGACCGCCCCTCCTCCAGGCGGACAGCTAAAGGGCTTACTGTAGTCAGAGAGGGTGACACACACACACAACGTTCGCAGGGATGGAAATAAGCCACCTATTGCACAGCAGCGTGATCCAGACCAGGTTTTACTAGCAGCTTGATCAGCCCCCAGTGTGTCTAGCTAACAAGCTCAGGTGTGTCTTCTTATTAAACTCTCAGTGAAAACCCGGAACTGCAATGGGAGTCTTATTTCCATCGCTGTTCTATCTATCCTTTTCAGCAGCTCCCAAACTCCGTCCAGGGGACCCCCTGCGTGTCTGTCTGGCTTTCACTCCAGCTGAATTACTGAACTAAACCCTTCACTGAACTAATTAGCTTAATTAGGGCTTTTTTTTTTTTTTTTTTTTTTTTTTTTTTTAATTGTTCTGTGCTCCCACACAGTTGGAGACTTCAGCTTAACTATACTATGTTATAAATAACTTGAAATCTGCCAGGCGCTGAGAACAATTATAAAGGCCTAATTAAGCTCATTATTAGTTCAATTAAAGGTTTAGTTCAGTAAATGAGAGCTCAGTGAGACACAGGGGGTCTCTCCCAGGATCGGGGTTCAAAACCACTGCTCTGTTTAAAAAGGGATGAAAGAATACATTCCAGGTTTTGCCAAGCGCTTGACTAGCCCCAGTGTGTACAGGTAAGCTCAGGTGTGTCTGATTATTAAGAACTTGCAGCGCAATACAGGAATGGATCGCTCTGCTTACGCAGCGGGAATCTCGTTTCCACTGTGACAATTCGGATTTGACGTCCTGTCTTTGCTCCTCTCAGGAGGTGGCACCCCTAATTGTCATTGAGTTCCAGGTCTGCCAGTACTAGAGGGGGTGCAACGCGTTTGTCCCTAGCTGAAGACAGAGGGGGCGGTTAAGGGGCGGCCGCCTACCTGCCAAAGTCGCACAGTTTGAGGATGGCTGTCTCCGGGTCTACCAGCAGATTCTGTGGTTTGATGTCGCGGTGACAGACGCCCTGGGAATGGATGTAGGCTAGACTCCTGAACAGCTGGTACATATAAACCTGGAGAGAGAGAGAGGGGAGAGAAGGGATTTATCAGTATTCACGACTATGAAGAGGTGTGTGATAAACACAGCGAACACGGGCTGGGCTGGAGATGCAGTACTGAGGGTCCTGCTGATATGCAGGGCCTTTTAAAACTTGTTCTACTGTGAAAAAAAAAAACAAACAAAAAAAAAACCAAAACACAAGAAATTTGTCCCGCAAACTACTTTGGACCCGGTCCGGTCCTGGGCCCACCCCAGTCCAGCTTCGACGGTGGGTTAAGAGTCGAAGCAGAGGGGGTTTGTGTAGTGTGTGTACACACATACATATATATATATATACACACATATATATATATATATATATATATATATATATATATATATATATATATTATATATATATATATATATATATATATATATATATATATACATACATATATATATATATATATATATATATATATATATATATATATATATATACACTAGCGATATATATCTATATATATATATATATATATATATATATATATATATATATATATTTTATTTTTTTTTTTTTTTTTGCCCTGAACACTCACTTTCACATTATTATTATTATTATTATTATTTTGTTTGGCAGACAACAGATGTTACAAGACAGGGTACAATCTCGATGTTTAAATACAGTGCAGTGTACTTAAATACAATGCAGTGAACTCACCTTTACATAGATGACGGGGATGGTCTGTTTGGCTTTGCTGAAGTGGCGAGCCACTCTGTAAACCGTTTCAGGTACGAAGTCCAGTACCAGATTCAAGTACACCTCGTCTTTCTGTAGAGAGAATGGTAGCTGTGTTATTACCGATTGTTTGGCAGACGCTTTGTATCCAGCGACGTGTCACGTGTCACTGGCGTCCCTCGCCCCCTTACCTTTTCCCCACTGGAGTAGAAGAAATAGCGCAACCTGACAATGTTGCAGTGCTCCAGTTTTCTCATGATCTGCAGCTCGCGGTTCTGAAACAGAGAAAGGAAGTTGCTATTACCGTTATGAGTTTGAATCTGACAGTAGTCCAAAGTTGCATTACCAAGGTTAGAAACTCACACCAGCCCTGCTGCTGCTGCACCCAGTCCTGGGGTTCAGAGCTCCCCTCAATGAAGTCTAGTATTATTAATATTGCAATGATCAGGAGCCAGGAGTTTGAGCAGGGTTAGAAACTCACACTAGCCCTGCTGCTGCTGCACCCAGTCCTGGGGTTCAGAACTCCCCTGTTTCAGGTATGTTACTGAAATGAGCAGGTGTGCCAGGAGCAATCAGGCCACTGCTAAAACTGGTCTGAATGATCTGATCACACTTGAACAAGCCTGCGAGTCTGCAGGTTGAACAGGACTGTACGCACAGAACCTGGCTCTGAAAACCAGGACTGGAGCAGGACTAGAATGAGTTCCTGAAATGATCAGCTGGGTTAGGGGTCAAGAAAGCCTTTTTTTTTTTTTTTTTTTTAATTACAATTCCATTTTCAATGCCTTTTTAAAAATCAATTCCCAATTCCCTGGCTCTCTTTAAATCAACCCCCGACACATCATTGCTGATCAAAACGAAGCAGCACTGAGTTTAAAACACAGCTTCTCACAGCAGCAGCAGCACATCACTTCAGATCGAAGCCACTGTCTGCGAATCTAAAAGGGAAGCTGTGTGCCGATCCTGACGATCATAAACCCTTGCGGTCCTTTTAATGGCCGAGTGAGACCGACAGGAGCCGAGAGAAGTGTTTGTAAAGCTTGCTTTGATTAATTCAAATGCATTTAAAAGCTCAACAGCAGCACGCTGCCAATAACTGCAAGCATGCGCTCCATCATACTGCACCAAAAATAAACAAAAGGGGTGTGTATCTGAGGAACACACAGAGATAACACGGACACAAACAAACAGACAGACAGGACCTGGCGTGCCTGACCGGCGCTGAATAAACAGACCGCAAGGGGTTAACGTCTCCGACTCCTTCGAAGGAACTGGAATCAAATTTAAAAAGAGGAATTGACCTACTGTACACTGGACCCAGCTTGAACCCTTTCCCAGAGTGCAGCTATACTGGTCTATACTGGTTTTGTGAACTGCACCCACCTTGAACCTCTTGTCCTGCAGCACCTTCTTTATGGCGACCATCTCTCCGGACTCGACTAGCCGTGCCTGGTACACCACTCCGAATGAGCCGTTCCCGATCACCTTGATGTCCGTGTAGGACACTTCCTGTGGGCGGTCCGGGCCTTGGCCTGGCGTGGCCATCACTGTCGTGGCCTTCCCGCTGTCCCCTGGGAAACGAAGCCCACCCCGTCACAAAGAGACACCAGCATCGTCAACAGCACTCCCCTGCCTACAGATTCACTAACCAATACCCTGCCTACAATACCGCCACCTTTTCACAGTCCCCCAGGGAAACGAAGACCCTGGATACATACAGTTCTGTGAGAAAATGGACCCTAGCATCAACAGAAATACCCTGCCTAGAACTAATTAACCAAATGATCAGTTTAATTAAGAGTCTAGTTAAAGCAATTGAGAGTTCGGTTGGAACGGACACCAGCAGCCACAGGGGGTCCCCCAGGACCGGGGCTGAGAACTCCTGACCCGAAGAGCCACGACCTTGCATGCCAGCACAAAGGTAACTGGGTCACACCCTACAGAGAAACAAGAGATGCATCTCCCTTGTACCTTAAATGGTTACTCAGAGAAACCAGGAAAGGGTTTTATCTGCTATGCAATGGGAGTCTTATTTCCAGCCGGGTGGGGGGTGATTAGCCTGTCAGGACCACACCTCAAGCATTGGTGCTCCAGCACCAGCTCACTACCTACCAGGAGGTTCCAGGTTCAAATCCCAGCTCAGCCACCGACTCGCTGTGCGTGTGTAACCCTGAGCCAGCCACTGAACGAGATCCTGTCAGCAGTGATTCTGCAGCAGCCGACAAAGCACAGTTCACCTGCAAGTCGCTCTGGATAAAAGCGTTTGCTTGAAACGACTCATTCATTAAACTAATAATTAATTAATAATACCCCTCCCCTGAACAGCTTCCTACAGCCCCCACCTGAAAACTAGGAAATCTAATCGAGGGGACCAGCGGGTCTCCTTTGAAGAGGCTCCCACTGTGCACTGTTAACAGGGACGGGAATGACGACTCCTGCTGCACAGCAGGTCCATCCACTCCACGTTTTAAGACGAGCCTGATCAGAGTGTACAGTAAGGAACCAGCTTAGGTGTGGCTTAATAAACTCAGTGAAACTATTTCATCACAGCGGTACTTTGGAGCTTAGAATGAGACTGTGATACTAAAACAGGTAGAGGAAGTGTCAAAAATAAACTAAAAAAAAAAAACTGTACACAGAACGTATATCCTGGCGCATTTTAAAGTCCCACTCTGAGGTTCGTCCTGTTCGAAGATCAGCAGAGTTTTCAACCCAGGAAGCGGTGCATTTAGATGAAGATCACTTATCACTGATCTTTGAAGACGCAAGTCTTTAAGGCAAGGAGGCAAATGGACAGTCCAAAAAAAAAAATTCTCGGCAAGTTTAAATACACGGCAGTATTATGGTCCTTCCTTCACCATTACAACACACTCCATCGCAACCTGAAAAGACAGGATAACGTTTCGGACCGGGAGCAAACGCTTCTCCAGTAAGGCTTCCAGTCGAAACGTTTTGTCGACGATTTTTTTTTTTTTTTTTTCTTTTAAAAAAAGGCTTTTTACTATTTCTCTTTGCCGTTTCGGCTTTGTTTTCCTATAATTTACAGTTACAAAAATTTAGACTTGAGCCCTTAAAATGTGCACACTTAAATATCAAAATCCGTACACAAGTCTCACCACAGATACTACGTATGAACTTAACCAGTCAACGCAGACTGGGCAACACATTTCCAACTACAAAAAAAAACAAACATTCACCGTGTATTTTTAAAAATATAAATAACTTAGCATTACTGGTGAGGGTGACTCGTTGCGATGCAATGCGAGGCTCGGAGACTACAGTAAAATTACAATACTTAAGATCTGCATTACATTCTAAAACAAGTTTAATCATGTTTTGAAATTGAATAAACCTACCAATCACTGCGAAAGTCACTATTTCTGTGCGGAAATCACTTTTCATGTGCGGTTGCTATAATAGCCACAAAGAAAAACAGAAAGCCCATTACTAATATTGTTATTATTAATTAAATCAATTGTCACATTTACACGTTTTCAAACAATTATACAAATATTAGTGATAAGAAAAACAAAGTTACGATCACACACGATACATCTTCAGACACTCGAACTCGACGAGTGCTGCAGGGGGACCTGTCTTTAATTAAAGACCTTTTTTCGAAACACACACACAAACCGTCTGTAACAAACCTTTTTTTTTATTTTATTTTAACTGTTAGTTTGCAAAAAGAAGGACGCTGGATTCAGACCAGATCCTCGCTTTCTTCTTCTTCTTCGGGTCGCACTAGGAGAATCCGCGGCTCCCCATCCAACACCGACCGACCCCGCTTCCCTATCCTATCCCCGGCTTTTCCTTAAACTTCACCCCGGGCTTCCCCCGCACTCCCCACCCCCTTCCTTCCACCCGTGCCCTCCTCCCAGGTGCCCCAGGTGCCCCAGGTACCCCAGGTGCCCCGGGGCCTCGGTTCACCCCCCCCGCCCCCCGATTCCTGGCCAATCCTCGGCCTTTCCTAAACTCCCCCGTCCAGCACAGGCGCGGCCTTCTCGCTCTTTTTTGTTTTGTTTTGGACTCGCTGCGTTGCTTCCCCGCTTAAATCTCCGGCATAACCGTGATACTCACGGCCGAGCTTGAGGTTCCCAAAGCCGGAGCTGGTTGCCGCGGCCTGCGCAACCCCGGTTTTTCCTGCGCCGCTTCCCCCAGCGGCGACCGAAACGGCGGCGGCTCCGGGTCCTCCCGGCGGCTCAGCGAAGGAGCTGGTCCTGGGCCGCCCGCTGCCGCTCATGTCTGCGTGCGGGGCTCTCGGGGTGTGAGCGGGTCGGGGCGGGTCGCAGTTTGCGGATTCTCGCTTGTTCTTGTTACCGGAGAACCGGCATTAAGAAATCTCTCAATCTCTCTCTCTCTCTCTCTCTATGGTCTGTGCTGAGAGAGCCGCGCAGCGTCACTGAGATTGTGCGAAGTGCCTCTTGGGAAGTGGAGTCCACACCAGCTTGCGGTGCGGGCAAAACCATGCGGGTGAGAACTACAGCTCCCACAATCCTTTGCGAGGGAACTCGCCCTTCTTGTTGGATTTTGCAGCTGGAAAGAGAGCCTCAGCCCTTTCTCATGCAAAACAAGGACGGGACAAAGACTACAGCTCCCGGTCTCCCCGGGAAAGCGAGCGTGCGGGGAACAGCACAACGCTGCATTAACATCTGTATCACCCTCTAGGGAAATGTAGTTCAGTCGTGGTTTATTTTAAACACACAGTAGTAACGGTTTCATCTGAATTCGTTTTTTTTTTTGTTTTGTTTTTAATATCCCTTTAGCTCAATGACTCACACGCTGTGTTTTATGTATTTATGTATATGCCCTTTATCACAGTTGATGCATTATCCTTGCACTATTGCACTATTAATAATAATAAATATAATAATAATAATAATAATAATAATAATAATAATAATATAATTATATTAATAATTATATTAATAATAATTAATTTATTAAGATTTTTATTAAGAGTATGCACATTACACGGGAAAGATAGAAGCAGCGCTAGTGCGGCCCCCCCGGGGGGGGGGGTCGTGTCGCGTCAGTTTTTATCTGTTAAAGGCGTATCTCTGAAAAAAAAATAACATAACGACCCGCAATACGCGTCTCTATACACGTAACCGTGCACGCCCGCGCATGCGCATACATATAAATACATGCAACACCAGCCAAGCCTCTGGATAAGGGCGTGCAGGTGCACACACACGTGAAGAATTAATCATAATAATAATAATAATAATAATAATAGGTAACCATTCTTCATCGTACCTTTAAAACCATACGCTGTCTGGTATAATTATTTCAACCTTTAGAATTCCAAACGCCTTCTTATAGGATTTTGCCTCATCGACATACAAATGATTAAAAGATAGCCTGCAGGTAATCAGACTCATATATGTCCCCAACCAACTTTTCAAAGTTACAGAATTGTCACCATTGTAAAATGTAACCCTACATGTGTTATTGTTCAAGACGTTAGAAACGCTAGTCGTTAATTCAAGTAAATTAAATTCATTAATAATTCAGCATATATTTAGTTGCCATGGTGGCATCAGCCGGCACAGTCCCTCCAGCGAAGGCTTCGTTATTTATTTATTCATTCATTCATTCATTCATTCATTCGTGTATGTCTTTATATGTTCATTTTGAGGCAATTTATTCCCGCAATGGCGGCCGCGACCTCGTTGTCGCTCCCGGCTGACGTCACGCGCAAGTCCTCTATGCCTCGCACGGCGACCTGCTCTTGAGTGGCAGCCGGGTCTGCCAATGGCGTGTCTGGCGGGTCACATGCTTCTCCGGCGGGGCGGCGTGGATCCAGCAGGAGAGCGGTGAGTCGAGTTTACTTTCTCTCGGGGTTTGAGCGGGATTTGTTACCGGGGGGGGAGCGAAAACTGGGTGAAAACACGGGAAAAGCGGGGTTCACCGGCGAGGGGAAGGACTGCTAGAGCCCGGGAGCTCGCTGGGAGCCGCCGGGGCGCTGTGCTTGGGGCCCCCGGTTGTTGAGTATAAACGAGCTGCGAGCAGGGAGGAGCGCCCGGGCCTGGCCGCGCTGTCTTACACCTGAGCCGAAAACGAGAGAGCGCCGCCTCACGACCGCCTGGAGCCGGCAGGGAGGCAGGGAGAGAGAGCCCGGTCTCTCACACAGGCAGGGAGGCAGGGAGGGAGAGAGAGAGCCCGGTCTCTCACACAGGCAGGGAGGCAGGGAGAGAGAGCCCGGTCTCTCACACAGGCAGGGAGGCAGGGAGAGAGAGCCCGGTCTCTCACACAGGCAGGGAGGCAGGGAGAGAGAGCCCGGTCTCTCACACAGGCAGGGAGGCAGGGAGAGAGAGCCCGGTCTCTCACACAGGCAGGGAGGCAGGGAGAGAGAGCCCGGTCTCTCACACAGGCAGGGAGGCAGGGGAGAGAGAGCCCGGTCTCTCACACAGGCAGGGAGGCAGGGAGAGAGAGCCCGGTCTCTCACACAGGCAGGGAGGCAAGGGAGAGAGAGCCCGGTCTCTCACACAGGCAGGGAGGCAGGGAGAGAGAGCCCGGTCTCTCACACAGGCAGGGAGGCAGGGAGAGAGAGCCCGGTCTCTCACACAGGCAGGGAGGCAGGGAGAGAGAGCCCGGTCTCTCACACAGGCAGGGAGGCAGGGAGAGAGAGCCCGGTCTCTCACACAGGCAGGGAGGCAGGGAGAGAGAGCCCGGTCTCTCACACAGGCAGGGAGGCAGGGAGAGAGAGCCCGGTCTCTCACACAGGCAGGGAGGCAGGGAGAGAGAGCCCGGTCTCTCACACAGGCAGGGAGGCAGGGAGAGAGAGCCCGGTCTCTCACACAGGCAGGGAGGCAGGGAGAGAGAGCCCGGTCTCTCACACAGGCAGGGAGGCAGGGAGAGAGAGCCCGGTCTCTCACACAGGCAGGGAGGCAGGGAGAGAGAGCCCGGTCTCTCACACAGGCAGGGAGGCAGGGAGAGAGAGCCCGGTCTCTCACACAGGCAGGGAGGCAGGGAGAGAGAGCCCGGTCTCTCACACAGGCAGGGAGGCAGGGAGAGAGAGCCCGGTCTCTCACACAGGCAGGGAGGCAGGGAGAGAGAGCCCGGTCTCTCACACAGGCAGGGAGGCAGGGAGAGAGAGCCCGGTCTCTCACACAGGCAGGGAGGCAGGGAGAGAGAGCCCGGTTTCTCACACAGGCAGGGAGGCAGGGAGAGAGAGCCCGGTCTCTCACACAGGCAGGCAGGGAGAGGTGAAGGTAGCAGAAAACGAGAGAGCGCCGCCAGTCGGCCGCCCAGTCTAGGAGTTCTATCCGTAAGCACCGTGCACCGGTACGGCTCCCCTCAGTATGAGTGTTACCTTGTTAAGTTTCTAAGCCGTGAATCTGCTTCATAACGCGGGTATTTGTTTTTCAAAGTTATGGCCTCGCGAACTCCATCGAGTTCCAAACAAAACGTTAAAAAATAAAAATCCCCCCCCCCCCCCCCCACACACACGCACGCACGCACGCACACACACACACACACACACACGCACGCACACACACTGACACACACACACACACGCACATGGCGGTTACATTCTTATTCATTTAGGCAACTGTCTTGCATTCAGCAGTATTCAGAATAATCCCTCTCTCTAGATCTATATAACAAACACGACAATACCGGGACATCATCCATGCCAGGTCGCGATGGATTACTGCCAGGTGGATATAATAGAGCACGCTTGTTTAAAAATGATGATAATAATGATAATTTAAAAAAATGATCTCCATATTGCTATGTTAGTGCTGAAACCAGACGCCTTGTAATTAAACGCGAAACCGCCTGTTTTTGTGAATAGGATACAGGATAATCGCCAGCCTAGTGCAGGGTTTCGCTCACAGTCAGCACACGGTTTAAAATGTATGCGAAAGCATTTAAATTTGCAAATGTCACTACAGCAGCAGAATACACTAGGGGAGCCAATTGCATCCTCTCTCTCTCTCTCTCTCTCCCTCTCTTACAATATTTGCTTGGTAGGATAACCAAGCACAAAAGCACAATCTAATCTGAATAACTAGGCTGGAATTCTTATCTGTATAGTTCTGGAGATGGCATTTAGTTGAGTAAGTTTACACACTCGTCAGTCGCTGTGTGTATAACTGTACTGTGTTAAATTTCCTATCTGTATTTTATAATGCATAATGTTTTTTTCACAGTTAAGTCAGGGAGATTTCTCAAACTTCAGAGTTCACACAAACCGTTTAAAAAAAAAAACAAAAACCAAAAAAAAACAAAACAAAAACCTCTTAGTTAATTTATAAACATTGTTGACGGAAGGGTGACCTCGTTTTTTCAGCTGTTATTTTATTATTTTTTTCTTGTCTTCCACTAATTTTCTTTTTTGTTTTTGTTAATTGCAGGTCTCTCTCTTTTTTTTTTTTTTTTGCGCAATGAGATGTTTTTTTCAAACAAGAAAAAAGTCGCTATTCCCCCTCCCCTCCACCACCCCCCACAGAGGACAAGAAGAGTTGGAATGAATCTGAAGCCGTGACCAGCGTCGTGTCTTCAGAAGATACACGACAGCCTTGAGATTGTGTTTGAGAAGGAGACGGGCGGACAGCGGGGCTTCGTTCTCAAGACCTGTCAAAGCTGACCCCAGCCCTGGACAGACAGACTGACTGGCAGGCCTCTTCAAGACAGCTCTTGCAGACGGGAACGTTGTTTATTTATTCCAGCTCTAGGTTCGTGAAAGACAGCCCGGTCAGACAGAGGTCTCGATCCTCCGCCGCTGTGATCCCTTCGCCTTTCACAGCTCCCGAGACAGGCGTGCCTAAGTGACCAGCGCTGCTGCAGTCCCCTGAACCCAAACACGCCAGGGCGGGCGGGCCGAGATGATGTCGGAGTTCGTGGTGGAGTGTCCCCAGTCCCCCTCCCCTTCCTCGTCCCCCTCCTCCGCCTCCTCCATGTACGTGCAGCACCAGTACATGTGCAGTGAGTGCAGGCAGCTGTTCAACGCGCTGGAAGACGTGCTGGTTCACCAGCAGAGTCACTTCGCCGCTGCGGGGGCCCTGTACGAGGGGGAGGGAGGGGAGCTGGTGGCACTGGAAGGGGAGGGGTTTCCCGTCGAGGGGGGCGAGGAAAGGGAAGAGCAGATCCACATCGCGGGCCTGGCCGGGCTCCACGATAACCACTACCAGTGCCTGGACTGTGGGCAGCTGCTGGTGTCCCCCGAGGAGCTGCTGCAGCATCAGGAGCTGCACACGAGAGGCGTGGCAGAGCAGCAGGGTGAGGAGGCAGTGTGCAGCTCGGCAGTCGCCGCCCTGTAGCGCGAGTGACGTTTTGAAATCCTAACCTGAAGTTTGTCCCGTGTGTTCCAGGTCCCGCTGGGGAGTTCCTGGTGGAGGGAGCTGAGGAGCCCGGGGGGGCTGTCCTCGCAGCCGCGCCCCCCAGTACCCATCAGATTCATTACCAGTGTCTGGAGTGCCAGGCCCTGTTTGACTCTCCGGAGGTGTGGCTGGCTCACAGACAGACTCACAGCAAGTCTCAGCCCCAGGGCAGCAGAGACACTGCCCCCCTGCCCCAGACCTCCAGCCTTGCAGGACCGGTCAGTGCTGATCCCTTCCATATCATTTGATATATACACACACGTATATACATATATACACACACACTGATATACAGATCACTTAGGCAGGTACATTATGTTTTGTATTTCTAATCTAATGTGTTTATTTTTTTCATTTTTTTTTTTCATGTAAAGTGCTCTGAGATGCCTTTATGGATGTGAAGCGTGGTCTATAAATAAAGATACAGTCTTCAACAAAATCCCTTTTTTTAGTTCGAGAAAAAATTAAGTCAAAATGTTTCTCTCTCTCTCTGTCTCTGTCTCCTCCAGCAGACCCAGCATGCAGAGGTTCTGGTTCAGACAGACGGTACTGGAGGCGCGTTTCTGAATCTGCAGAACCTGGTTCTGAGTGAGCACCGCTATGAGAGGGAGGGGGAGATTCTTACCCTGGCTCAGGTCAGTCTGTCTGTCTGTGTGTGTGTGTGTGTGTGTGTGTGCGTGCCTCTCTGTCTGTCTGTGTCTCAACAGCCATGTGCAAAACTCAAGAAAGCTCAAGAGACCCCCAGTGACATCGCAGAGGCGATTCATAGGAGTTTTGTGGAGTCAAAAGATGTTTTCTTTCTCTTTTTTAAAAATAAATAAAAATAAATAACTGTTTTAAAGGCTGTAGTGAACTCTTTGAAGTCCTGCCTCTGTGTTTCTGTGCAGGTCCTGGCGTCCCAGCAGCTGCAGAGTTCCTCTCGAGGCCTGGCTGGCATCGTAGGAACCGCGACCCTGCAGCTGCAGATCTGCTCCGCGCAGGCCATCGCCGCGGCGACAGCACAGCATGCCGGCAAGAACCCGGTCTCCCTGACTCAGCCTTTCTTCCTGACCCGCACGCAGCCTGGGGGCGGGGGAGGAGAGGGGAACCTGCTGATAGCCTGCTCGGGGGGGGCGGAACACTCCTACCAGAGACCGCCCCCTACTGCCTTGGAGGAGGAACAGCAGCAGCAAAGCGCGACTGAGCCGGAGCCCATGGAAATGCATCCGTACGAGTGTTCAGAGTGTGGTCTCCTCTTCCAGACCCCGGAGGAGTTCCTGGAGCACCAGGGGGCGCATTTCATGGAAGCAGACAAAGAGAGCGGGGAGACGGTGATCCCGCAGGAGGTGAACTGGAGTGGTGGAGGAGAGGACGAGGAGGAGGAGGACGGAGAGGGAGAGGGGGGCGAAGTGGAGGAACAAACGTCGAAGGCGGAAAACGGCGGCGCGGCGACGGGAAAGATGAAGGACTTTCTCATCGTTTACGAGGGAGGTGGTCAGAACAATGCGCCCCTCCTCAAGCTCTCCCCGCTGCTCCCCTCCCCCTCCCCCCGGCGCTGTGGCGAGTGCCGGCTGCTGTTCTGCACGGCGGAGGAGCTCGGGCAGCACCGGCGGCTGCACCACGTCCGGGAGGAATTCCACTGCCCGGAGTGTGGCCGGCTCTTCACCTCGGCCAACCGGCTCTCCGCGCACAGCAAGGTGCACCAGGACGGCACGCACCAGTGCTCCCAGTGCAGCAAGGTGTTCAAGAAGCCCGGCTCCCTGCAGCAGCACGCCCGCCTGCACAGCGGAGAGGCGCTGCACCTCTGCCTGGACTGCGGGCTGGGCTTCGCCACCGAGATGACCCTGGTGGTGCACAGGTGGGTGTGTGTTTCATAGAGAATGTGTTTCCATGTGCGGGAAGGTTAGTGGGTCAGTGTGTGTGTGTGTGTGTGTGTATTGGTGTTGTGTGTTTGTTTCAGAGTCTGTATGTCTGTGTGTGTTAGTCAGCGTGGGAGTGTTATTAAGCCCATACTGGAAGCTTTCCCAGTTTAACCACAAAGGGGCCCCCCCTCCTCTGCCCCCCCCCCCCAGGAAGACCCATGCGGCCGAGCCCCTCCACCGCTGCCAGTTCTGTGCCAAAACCTTCACCAACATGACCAAGTACCTGTACCACCGGCGCACCCACACGGGCAAGAGCGGGGTCCCGCCGAGCCCCGGCAACGCCACGGCAACCATCCACGCGGTAAACGGGCTTTGTTTTGTTTGAGAAATCTGTCTCTGTGTGTGTCTCTTTCTCTTTCCATCTGTTAAAATTCCCGTCTGCCCTTTATCCAGGTTTGACTGTGTGATCGATTTTTTATTTAATCGATTATATTTATTTATTTATTTATTTATAGCTCGTCTTTTCTTCCTTCCTCTTTCCCTGCAGAATTCCCCGCTGCTGCTGACGACAGCAACGAAAATGACATCACAGCCCCCACTGGCAGTGACATCATCGCCGGCAACCAACCTGTGCCAAGGAGAGGCGGAGCTTTGGGAAGAAGGCGAGCAGGAGAGAGGCTCTGCCCAGCAGCAGCAGCAGCAGCAGGGAGAGGGGAGTGAAATAGGTGGCGCCCCCTACACCGCGGGAGGCAGTACTACAGCGGACACGAGCTGCAACACAGAACAGCAGCTGGGATCAGAAAACGGAAACAATGCCGTTGCGATCAGTAACAACGAGGGTCTCAATACTGATCAGGACGAGCGAATCGGGAGCAATAAGTCTCCTGCAACAATAGAAATTATCTATAATAGTAGCACCAGCAGTAATACACCTGCTGCTGATCATTTCAACAGCAGTCCCTCCAGCCTGCCAGATCTGACTTGCTCTCCGGGGGCTTCGCTGGCTCAGGCTCCGGGGGGCGCTGTGGAGGCCGGGTGCTTCCCCTGCCCGCTGTGCCCCAAGTCCTTCCCGGCGCAGATCCGGCTGGTGAGGCACAAGCGGACGGTGCACACTCTGGAGCGCAGGTTCAAGTGCAGCGTGTGCGGGAAGGGCTTCAAGAAACAGGTGTGTGTGTGTTTATAAGGAAGCTGATGTGTCTTCCTTTTAAAAATAAAATATACAGTTTTGATTGTGTAATCAGAAAAACTAAGAGAGAGATATATAAAAAAAGGTTTTGAGTCTCGATTTTAAAACGGTTCTCCTTTCCAGGTTCACGTGAGGAACCACCTGCGCACCCACACCGGCGAGCGCCCTTTCCAGTGCAGCGAGTGCGGCAAGACCTTCTCCTCCCTCGCCAACCTGACCCGGCACGGGCTGACCCACACGGGCCAGCGGCCGTACAAGTGTGAGGAGTGCGGGCGGGCGTTCACCCAGTCCTCGAACCTGCAGCAGCATCGGCTCTTGCACTCCTCCAGCCCGCCGTTCCAGTGCCAGGACTGCGATGCCGCCTTCACCCGCCCCTCCAAGCTGGCAGCGCACCGCTCCGTACACACCGGGGTGCTGCCCTACCAGTGCCCCGACTGCCCGAGCTCCTTCCTGCGCAGGAAGATGCTGGAGCTCCACAGGCTGAGCCACGAGGGCAGGGAGCCCAGCCGCTGCCAGAGCTGCGGGGCCGCGTTCGTGGAACCCCAGAAGCTGGCGGAGCACCGCTGTGGGGGTGCGGCCGGGGCCCAGGGTTCGAGGTTCGAGTGCCAGACCTGCGGGAAAAGGCTCAACTCCCCGGCTAACCTGCGGCTTCACGAGCTGGCGCACACCGGGGCGAGACCTTTCAAGTGTTCGCAGTGCCCCAAGGGATTCACCAACAAGGTATGAGGGGCTGAGAGCTGAGCCGAGTCACGCAGAAAGACGTTCGGGCTCTAGTGCCTTCAGCAGCGTTATTGAATCTAAACCGTGTCACGCAGACCAGTGTTTGGGTTCTAGTGCCTTCCGATGAGACATAAAACAAACAAGATCCTATTGGAAGTGACTCTGCAGCAGCAGTTATTAATGATGCAGAGTTCACCCCCCTAGTCTCCAAGTCGCTTTTGGTAAAAGTGTTTGCTAAGTGACTCAATAATAATAATACAATAACTAACAAACTCTTTCGTTCTTGTCCCCCCCAGGCCAGCTTGAACCTCCACGAGCGACGGCACTGGGGTCTGAGCCCCCACAAGTGCGCGGAGTGCGGCAAGTCGTTCATGTCGGCTTCGGGGCTGTCTCTGCACCAGCGCATCCACACGGGGGAGAGGCCCTACCCGTGCCCGGAGTGCGGGAAGCATTTCCGGCAGGTGACTCACCTGCGGGAGCACCGGCGCACCCACTCTGGGGAGCGGCCCTTCGGCTGCGAGATCTGCCCCAAGCGCTTCGTACAGTCCATGCACCTTGCCGAGCACCGGCGCACTCACACCGGGGAGCGGCCGCACCGCTGCCCCCAGCCGGCCTGCGGGAAGGCCTTCAAGACCTTCTCGAACCTGCGCAGCCACCGCAAGACCCACGCCAAGCAGCTGGGGGAGGGGCCAGGGCAGGTACAGATACAGGTGCAGCAGCAGCAGGTGAGAGCTGAGAGAGACTGAGTGATGGTCTACAGTACTAGCAGATTGTGTGTGTGTAGTTCTGTAAGATGCACTGTGTGTGTGTCTAGTAATACCAGATACAGTGTGTGTGTCTATAGCAGTATCATAATGTGTGTGTGTATGCTATAGCAATGTTAGGTACTGCTTGTCTGTGTATTTGTCTAGTAACAAGAGACTGTTTGTGTTTCTGTAGCAATATCAAATGCTGTGTGTGTGTGTGCCTGTAGTTGTATCACCCATATGCAATATATATGATATAGCAATGTTAGGTATTGCTTGTGTTGTTACTAGACAAATAGAGACACTGTGTTTGTGTGTTGATCATTTCTATGTGTGTTTCTATAGCTATGTCAGGTGCTGTGAGTGTGTGTTTTTGTGTCCGTCAATCTGATGTTTGATGATGATGGTGGTCAGCGTTGTTCCCGTGCTCGTGATTAACCCCTTGCTCCCCGGCTGCAGCTGCAGGCCCCCACCATCATGTGCACAGAGTTCGGAGACGCGATCGCTATCATCGAGACCTCGGACTCCACCCTGCCCATCGTGGAGACCATGGAGATCTACCAGGCAGCCCTGGAGAGCAGGCTGCAGCTGGAGAACATCACCCTGGAGAACATGCAGGAGGACAGCCTGCAGCTGCTCTGAGACCCAGAGAGACAGGGACACAGGGACTGAGACAGTCACACTGACAGACCCTAACTAATCTAGGACTAATGTTTCCTTAGGTAAGGTGGTCTGGTTTAGCGTGGTCTGTGAAGACGGGCAGACAGGCGGTCCAGGGTAGCTGCTGACTGCACAGAGACAGTCAAAGCAGGTGGAAGATGTTCTTTTCTGATCTGTAAATGCTTGGTGATTTTTGTACATGCTGTGATTTTTTTTGGGAGGGGGGTGGGGGGGGTGTGTTGCTTCATTTATCCTCTGTTGTAATTGCTGTACCCCCACCCCCCTGTTAATAAACCAATAAACTGATTTGAAGCTGTTTGGTAATAAACTCTTGTTATCTGTATTTATCAGCATTGCAAGATTTCATCACTAGAGGGCATTGTTGATTAAGTACAGAACTGTTTTAAATACATTTTCTTTACCTCCCATTTAAACCTGCTCTTTGCTGGTGGAGCAGAGTGTGCAGGGCTGCAGTGTGAAAGGCAGTGTGTTTGAGGAGCTCAGTGGTTAGAGTTTGTGTGTCTGCCTCTCCCTTTTGCAGTGTTTCCATTCTTTCTCGCCTGTGATTCTCCGATCCTCAGAACAGCTTGGACCTGTCTGTCAGCACCATTGCTGTGGTAACAGTGATGCCGGGAGACAGGAAATAGAACCTCAGGCAGGTCACACTGACAGTCAGTGCCTGTTAACATCACAGAAAGAGAGAGGCAGAAAGAGACAGATTTCGAGGTACAGTTGAGAACGAAGCGGAGTGTCACTGATTTCGAGGTACAGTTGAGAGCGGAGCGTCACGTCACTGATTTCGAGGTACAGTTGAGAGCGGAGCGTCACTGATTTCGAGGTACAGTTGAGAACGAAGCGGAGTGTCACTGATTTCGAGGTACAGTTGAGAGCGGAGCGGAGTGTCACTGATTTCGAGGTACAGTTGAGAGCGGAGCGGAGTGTCACTGATTTCGAGGTACAGTTGAGAGCGGAGCGGAGTGTCACTGATTTCGAGGTACAGTTGAGAGCGGAGCGGAGTGTCACTGATTTCGAGGTACAGTTGAGAGCGGAGCGTCACGTCACTGATTTCGAGGTACAGTTGAGAGCGGAGCGGAGTGTCACTGATTTCGAGGTACAGTTGAGAGCGGAGCGGAGTGTCACTGATTTCGAGGTACAGTTGAGAGCGGAGCGGAGTGTCACTGATTTCGAGGTACAGTTGAGAGCGGAGCGGAGTGTCACTGATTTCGAGGTACAGTTGAGAGCGGAGCGGAGTGTCACTGATTTCGAGGTACAGTTGAGAGCGGAGCGTCACGTCACTGATTTCGAGGTACAGTTGAGAGCGGAGCGTCACGTCACTGATTTCGAGGTACAGTTGAGAGCGGAGCGGAGTGTCACTGATTTCGAGGTACAGTTGAGAGCGGAGCGGAGTGTCACTGATTTCGAGGTACAGTTGAGAGCGGAGCGTCACGTCACTGATTTCGAGGTACAGTTGAGAGCGGAGCGGAGTGTCACTGATTTCGAGGTACAGTTGAGAGCGGAGCGGAGTGTCACTGATTTCGAGGTACAGTTGAGAGCGGAGCGGAGTGTCACTGATTTCGAGGTACAGTTGAGAGCGGAGCGGAGTGTCACTGATTTCGAGGTACAGTTGAGAGCGGAGCGGAGTGTCACTGATTTCGAGGTACAGTTGAGAGCGGAGCGGAGTGTCACTGATTTCGAGGTACAGTTGAGAGCGGAGCGGAGTGTCACTGATTTCGAGGTACAGTTGAGAGCGGAGCGGAGTGTCACTGATTTCGAGGTACAGTTGAGAGCGGAGCGGACGTCACTGATTTCGAGGTACAGTTGAGAGCGGAGCGGAGTGTCACTGATTTCGAGGTACAGTTGAGAGCGGAGCGGAGTGTCACTGATTTCGAGGTACAGTTGAGAGCGGAGCGGAGTGTCACTGATTTCGAGGTACAGTTGAGAACGAAGCGGAGTGTCACTGATTTCGAGGTACAGTTGAGAGCGGAGCGTCACGTCACTGATTTCGAGGTACAGTTGAGAGCGGAGCGTCACGTCACTGATTTCGAGGTACAGTTGAGAGCGGAGCGGAGTGTCACTGATTTCGAGGTACAGTTGAGAGCGGAGCGGAGTGTCACTGATTTCGAGGTACAGTTGAGAGCGGAGCGGCGCGTCACTGATTTCGAGGTACAGTTGAGAGCGGAGCGGAGTGTCACTGATTTCGAGGTACAGTTGAGAGCGGAGCGGAGTGTCACTGATTTCGAGGTACAGTTGAGAGCGGAGCGGAGTGTCACTGATTTCGAGGTACAGTTGAGAGCGGAGCGGAGTGTCAGGAGAGACACAATGCAGCATGTTGAATTGCAGCATGACATGGATACAATAGCGAGCGACAGAAAACACACACACATGTATAAAATCTAAACATATCTATCTATCTATAGCGATTAGTTTGAACATTCTGATTGTCATTCGAAAGTTAATTTGAAAGGGAACTGAGCTGTTTCACAGAAAAAAAAAAAAAAAAAAAAAAAACCCATTAAATTGGGGGTGTTTCATTATTGACGCGTTTCTCAGCTGTGATTGAGAGAGACTACAGGAATCCGGGGAATCTTTAAAGGAGAGTTAGAAAACTCGGGATAAAGCACCGAAAATCAGATTGTTATTGAATAGCTTGATTACATTTATAAACCGGGGGGGGGGGGCCGGGGGGGGGGGGGGGGGGGGGGGGGGGGGTGCACATTCCATTTCAAACCATAGCAACGTTTTGAAAATGTATTGAAATCCCTGTGACTGCCGGCGTTAGAAAGTCCCGATATCAACGTGGGATGGGAATTCCCTAAATTTCAGTTACGAGCGTATCCCGACGTGCGACGTCACCTGGCTGAAGACACCCCCCCCCCCCCCCACTCGCGTCACAGCAAACGGCACATTGGTTCTGGAAAACCCAACAAGAGCTGCTTGCACAGTCTCGCCTGCGCTTTCCTTACTGATTTATCGATTGCAGTCTCCGGTTTCGTTTTATTTCTCGCAGATAAACACGAGTGTCTGTGGCGTGCGATCAACATGTCTCGCCGGCAGCATGACTTTCCCGTCTTAAAGAGACACGCAAGTTTGATAACGCTGCTTTTCTGCATACTGGTGTTGCAAGGTAAGAACATGCATTTATTTCGATTTTATTGCATTTTTTGTGGGGGGCTTTCAGTAACAGTCTTAGAATTGTGTGTGTGTTTGTAATTATTTTTTTTAACTGTAGAGGCTTTGGTATCACAGGTTAATGCAATAAACTCAGTTATTATTTTTTTTGTTTCAAAATACTGGCGACGATGCGTTAAAAAAAAAAACGAAACTTTAATGTCAGGTAGTGGCGGAGGTTGTCAATGCTTCACCGTGTCCTGTTTAATTTATTTTTTTTTCTAAGGTATTTCCTTCATCAGCCCTGCCTGTATATTTCCAGGCGCTCTCGTCCTAGATGAAGCGGTACTCCCTAGTTTCAATACGCCATATTTCTCAAAGGTGTGGCTGTTTTTCGATTCCAGGTGAATTAGTTTTCTGTTGACACGATCCTTGAACGCTGAATACGCAATGAATAATAATAACAATAATAATAATAATATTAATTGTGTTTGACACACGTGATCTCTCTCTCTCTATATATTCTAGTTATAACTTGGTTATTTATCTGAGGGTCTGGTTTAGTGCACCGTGGCAAATTTAACTCGTACATCGAAACCCAGAGTAATAACGACCGACTGAAAAGTGAAAACACAGCGCTTAAGTGCTCATCTCTATTCAATGCAAACCTGCACTGGAGAAAATAAAATAAACCATAGCCAGGTTTTAAACTTTTAAGCTAAACTTGATCAATAACACGAATCGCCTTTTAAAGATATAATGGGCCTAAGGCGAGGTCGTGTTGTTTTTTTTTCCCCCTTCTGTTGTGGGATGGGTGGTGTACCAGCTGTGAGTTTAATCTTTTAGAAAGCTAACTGTTTATCTGTTTATGTATTTTGCAGATGTATGAAATGGCGTGTGTTGCTGTATTGAAATGCAGAACTATCGAAACTGGTTTCGGTCGGCGTTCACAGTTTCGCTTATTAACCCCTTTTCATCGACTTCTGTGTACTGGTTATACAGACAATGTAAGGACAGGGGGCTCTAATCTGGTCTCATTTTTTGTTAATTTGTTTTTATATTTTTTTATAGGTGGATGTTGTTTTTGTGGACCCGTTTATATCGCGTTTTTTAATTGAGTTGCCATGACAACGCAATCGAAACTTGGTGCTTACCGGGCCTAGCAGCTGTTTTCGGCAGCCTAATCCAACCGAGTTGTGCTAAATACACAAATACGTACATTTTAACATTTAATACCGCTCAAGTACTACCCCTCGGTTATTTAACTATCGGTTGACTAGATGTAATTCAACACACACGGATCCCAAGCCGAAACTAGAGTAGGCAAACAAACTGTCCCCCCCTCCCCCCCATTGTCATTTGACTATGCTCAAAATTGCCAGTTTCAAATCCCACAGCTAGTATGAAAAAGCGCCTTACACATTTGGGCACGTAATCTGTAAACCCTTACAGGTAGAACGATAACTTAATTATTTTTATTCCGCAATATTTGATGTGCCGGTATGCATTCTGGTTGTTTGTATGTAAACAGACCTCTGCTTGTTAACAAAACAAAGCAACATATCAAGTTAATCCTGCATGGTTGACAGTACTTGGTTCTGTGCTTCACCGCGGTTCCTTGGCAGAAGTAGATTATGTTGTTATCGTTTACTGGCAGGTCGCATTCCTTTGAAACCAGTCGCTCTTCCCAGCAGTAATTAAACGGACTCCCCATTGCACAGCAGTTGGATCCATTCCAGTTTTTACTAGGAGTCTAATAAGACACACCTGAGCTTGCTACCTCTGCCAGGTGTCCCTCTTGGTTTTTGTTCCAACTCTACCCTAAATTAATTTTACAAATTAAGCTTCTAATAGCACTTCTAATTAGTCCAATTAAGTAATTTTAGGGTAGAGTTGGAACAAAAACAAGGAGGGACAACTGCCCCCCAAGACCAGGGTGAGACCCCTGACCTATGAACACTGAGGCTAATGACTGTCCTAGTAAAACCTGGAAGTGCTGTGCAATAGGACTCTTTTTTCAGTCCCTGTTAGTGAAAACGTTATAAAAAGTGGAGTACAGTCAGAACAGTTACTGTATTTGCTGCTGTAAATGAAAACCAATCCACACCCCCCCCCCCCCCCCCCCCCCCCCCCCCCCCCAAAAACGTCGCAGCTCGGGCCCTGAGGTTGAAGCTGTGGCTGATGTAAATGCAACTCTGAGACCCTGCAGAATGCTACTGGCTGTTAGGTCTGGTTGAATTGTAATGGTCCTCGCTGCTGTGATTTTTAAATGAGAGCGTTGAGATGCGATCCCTCTTGCTGGCAGGCCTGTGCAACGCAGCGCCGCAGGGTTATAATGGTGACAAATCAACAAATGCAGAAATTGCATTAATCTCGATCGTAGCATTGCGAGTGCAGCGCTTCAACGTGAATCTAAGTGCCACGTACAAGGGGGTCTCGCTCTCTCTATAGTGGAGTGGAATGTGTGGAAAGAGCAAAGGTTGCCTTGCTTATCTGGCACTGAAATGTTTTGTAGAGAGAGAGATAGGTGCTGTAAATCCATGCAGCCTGTTGGTGTTTTATCTGCATATCGCTGTGCGTGCTTGTAACCTGGGTACGCCTGTTGCATCGCATTTAAAATAAGACAGACATAAGAACATAAGAAAGTTTACAAACGAGAGGAGGCCATTCGGCCCATCTTGCTCATTTGGTTGTTAGTAGCTTATTGATCCCAAAATCTCATCAAGCAGCTTCTTGAAGGATCCCAGGGTGTCAGCTTCAACAACAACTTGAAGGATCCCAGGGTTGTCAGCGACAATCTTGACAACACTATTAGAACTACTCCAGTCTGGTTTTCAGACAAAGTGTGTCGGGAGGATTTGAGTTCCCGCTCACAACAACCCCTTATGAACTCCCCCCCCCCCCACACTGTGGGGGGGGGTGGGGGGTATGTCTAATTTTTCCGAAATGATTAAAAAGGCTTTAGATCACAGGCGATGGGAAATCTTACGTGCCCACCCCCCTCTGCCAAATCTCTACCCCCTTCCTGTCTAAGCAATCACTGTTTATTTATTTACAAGCTTGATTTCAATCGGGCAAGTTCTTTATGAACTTGGAACAGTCTGAGCACTAAGATTCTAAGCGCTTCTAGAGGTAATTAGCAATTTAGGATCATTTGGGGTTTTGCAAGGGCACCCTTATAAGTAATGGACCAGCGTTTCTATTCAGAGATAAACAAGTCAGAGCAGTCAATCGTGTGTAAATCACAGTGCGGAGAGACTAACCAGGCTGGTTATAAACCTCGGTGCCGAATGGGGTGCCCCCCTCCCCAAAGCACTGCAATAAACTGCATTACAGGGGTCCGTTGGGGCACAATATAGAGCCTCAATTCCTTCCTGCTAGACATCATGTTACCATGCTGTAAACCGTCTTCTCATTATCTGGGTGGTAATTTACAGGACAGTTATCTGTACTGGCTGAACAAACAAACAAAGCACGCTGAAAGAGACACGGCTTTCTGTCAGCCCGTGAGGCTCAACGTCTGTTAATGCCACAGCTCAATCAATCAAGTGGAGTTTTGTGTTTATTTGATCAAGGCTGGAACTGGTGAAGCCCGGCCGAGCCGAGCGACAGGAGACGGCTCTGGGTTCAAGTCACGAAATGAAGTACCATTGTACTTCTGTTATCGGTTCCGGAAGACTTTTGCGATATCACTTTTTGTAGTTTTCTTTGATTTGCACGATGTGAAATAAAATCTCTCTAGTTATATTTGTAATTGTTTCATTCTTAAAATTCTAGGTGATGCAAAACTTTTCTCCAGAGCTTCAGGTAACCAACCCATTTCATCTGATTAAAAAAATAAAATACAATTAGCAGCGACTGGATTACTGTATAAGTGGTTGATGAAAAACAGATGTTGTGCAACACAACTAAAAAAAACAATGAAATAAAAGCCAGGTGCTGCGGTTTATCCCTGCGGGTACAGATTGATGAAACCCCCCCGGGAGTGAGTGAGTCAGTTATAAACGGGGAGTATGTGCTGAATCACACAGTGCCGTGTCGTGTTCTCTAAGTTCATACAAGAGTTTTTAGAGCTGCTTTCAGGGGAGCTTCGACGAGGTGGTAATAATAATAATAATAATAATAATAATAATAATTGCTTTTTGCTAAGAGATGTCTTGCCCGTCAGCAATGCTGTTTGCATGTATTATTGAAGGGTATTCCCTGCTTGGTGTGGGGTCCTCTCTGTTCAGTTTATTAATTTCCCTGAACTGTTTTCAGCGCCGCGTTGAACGCTGAAAGAGTCGTCTCCCTGCTCTTCCGAATCAAGCGACCGAGGTGGCTATTGTGGATAATGCCGAGGCAGGAGTGATCTCAGGCTCCCGACGGGAGCGATGGTCCAGCTGCGTGAATGTTTCATCACTCCTGTCAGGAACGAAGGCGCATAAGCGACTTCTCCCCACTGCAGAGTTTAGTTTCTAATGCAGAGCGAAGGCGCAATGAGAAAGGAGAAGCGGACGTTTCTCACGGTAGCAGGGGGTTGGGTACCCCAAACCTTTCGGATAATCAAATATATATGTATATATTCTGCCTTTTTGTAACTTAACGAAAGACAAAAGGTTATAGGCCAGGTTTTTAATATTTCTGTTTCGCTTCGAAGCTGATTTTAGCTGTGGGGAAGATAGCTGAGAAGGAAGAGGGTGCTGATGTGTGAGTGTTTGCTTGGCCAGAGCTATAAAAAAAAAAAAAAAAAAAAAAAAAAAAATGATGCAAATGAACAATTAGCATATTTTTAGTGAACACCTGTACCTTTTTATTTATTTATTTATTTATTTATTTATTTTTGGCCTCTGAAATGAATTTCTGTGTGTGTGGGGTGGGTAGGGTCGCAGCTGTGCTGTGCATCAGCTCTGACTCAGAGGAAGAAACTATTTTGCATTTCTCTAGCGCTGTTGATAACTGTATATATATTTAACTGTGATAAAGGAGGGGGTGGTTGAAATGCCGTCTGGGGTTTGAGGTTTGCTTCGTTATCTGAAAGTTATTTCGCTGCAGCAGGGTCATGCTTGACCAGATCAGTGCTATGTCTTTGTGGATTGCGGTGTGGTGGTCTGGCAGTTAAAGACAGGGGCTGAGGCCCGTGATCGAGGCACTCTGCCTCCTTGTGCTGTGAGGGGCTCAGATCTCAGATAAACGAAGCAGGGGCTAGCCCTGCTCTGTAATGGTGTGTCTTGAGTTTCTTTTTCGGGAAGTCCTGCGTCAGTAGCGAGATTTGTCCAGCTCCCCCCTCCACACACTGCAGCAGTAACCTTGTACTCCTCTTTCTTGTCTTTGTAGACAATGGTGCTGCTGATCTGCAGCCCGCGTTCACAGTGGGAGCTTTGTCTCTGTGCCGAGGCACTGCCTGAGTAAGAAGGCAGCAATTGAATCGGTTTTTACTTTTTCGTTACTTTGTTTTATCGTCTTTCGCAAGAGGAACGAAGCTGGCTTTGAGTTAGTCATCATTTTGAGAGAACCAGGAATGGGGAAAATAAGCAAGCCAATCGCATGCACTAAATAAATACTCCTCCCTCCCTCCCTCTCTCTCTCTCTCTCTCTCTCTCTCTCTCTCTCTCTCTCTCTCTCTCCAATAGAGGATACATACAGTACACACCTGGGAGAGAAATATTTACAAACTAGGTTAATGCATTGCACTTTAGTCATGTGCGAGTCCCTTCTGAAATTTCCGTGCTCACTCTTCTATATTTGTACAGACAGAAATAATCTTGGCTCTGCTTCTTAGCCTAGCCTCGGCTCTCTCTCTCTCTCTCGCTCATGCACAGTGAAGACTCTTGCCAGGACTGCTCCAGAGTGAATTATTTTTGGGACACACGGCCGGAGTTTAATTGAGCGTACCGGTAGACGCTGCTGTTTTGACATTTAAGAACCGGTGCTGTGTGAGTGAGGGTTAGAGACGGACACAGAGCTTCTGTTTGCTCGCAGTCCTGGCTTCAGCAAGCTGCTGATGTGACTGCTGCTGCTTTGAATAAAGTAAAACTGTTTTTCTTTCCTCCCTCGCTGCGCAGCAGCCCTCCCTCCCCCAGCTCTGCGGCTCATGCACATTTTCAACCTGCAGTCGTTCACACAGGCAGTCACTTTAAATAGGCAGAGTTCACCTGTTCATACTCTATCTATCTGTGTGTGTGTCTCTTGCGCCGTATGATTCTCTATGTCTCTCCCAGGCTGTGTATGCCTCTTGTTTTAACTGTGTGTATCTCTGTATGCCTCACCTACTCTCTCTCTCTCTCTCCTCCCACGCTGTGTGTCATATATATATAAATAAAAATTATAATGGGCACATGATGCTGAGTTGCAGGGGCAGAATCCATAACAATGTGATGTGAGTTGCCTGGCTGTGAACTCCCCCCTCCCCTCCCTGTGCGTCTATATCTGACGCTTAGCTGTCAGTCTGCGGCTTCGCTGGCAAGGTCTGACCGCGCTAGGCCTGGCTGACTCCAGCATTTATCCCTCTGTAATTGGCCAGGTTTGGTGTTGAAATGTGTAGAAGGGGTCTGGATACCAGGAAGTTCAAATCCCAGCTCAGCCACTGACTCCCTCTGTGTGTGTGTGTGTGTGTGTGTGTGTGTGTCTGACCCTGAGTGAGTCACTTCTTCTCCTTGTGCTCCGCCCTTCGGACGAGACATCAAACAAGCGAGGTCCTATTGGAAGAGACTCTGCAGCAGCAGCAGCAGTTGTTAATGATGCAGAGTTCACCCCCCTAGACTCCCAAATCGATTTTGTTAAAACGTCTGCTAAAACGACTAATCGTTGACAGCATTGCTGCCCCCTCTCTCCCCCTTCCTCTTTCAGCTGCTGACTGTCAGAGGGTGAAGGTGGAGCCGGAGGTATCCTCGTTCCCGGGGCAGAACGTCACCCTGCGCTGCAGCTTCTCCGACCCTACGGGCGAGGTCAAGAAGAGTCAGGTGACCTGGATCCGGGAGACCCCCGACGGCAAGAAAGTGAACATCGCAGTGTTCAACCCCCAGTTCGGAGCGAGTTACCCCGAAAAGAGCATCGAGGGGCGCGTCGCTTTCCGGGACCCCTCCCTGCAGGACCCCAGCATTGTCCTGCAGGGGGTCACCATGGGGGATGAGGGCAACTACATCTGCGAGTACGCCACCTACCCCAGCGGCAATGAGGAGGGCACGACCAGGCTGTTTGTGCTGGGTGAGTGAGGGAGGGGAGGAGACTCTGTGCCACCAGGGCTGATCAAGCTAGTAATGCTGCAGTAGCCTTTCTCTGATTTCTGTGTTTCTTTCTACCAGTCTCTGTGTGTGTTTCTCTCCCTTTCCATCTCGCTCTCGCTCACTCACTCTGTGTTAATGTTTCCTCTCCAGCCAAGCCCACCAACAACGCCACAGTGCTCCCAGTCCAAGCGGGGCCGGCCCCCGTCGCCGTGGCGCGCTGCGTGTCGGCCAATGGCAAGCCTCCGTCCGAGATCACATGGGTGTCGGCCCTGCCGGGGAACGGCACGAACTCCGCGGTGAAGAACAGCGACGGCACGGTCACGGTGACCAGCGAGTACAGAGTGACCCCGTCGGCAGCTCTCAACGGCCAAGACCTCGGCTGTGTGATCCAGCACAAGACCCTGAGCAAGCCAGAGAGCTTCCAGCTCAAATTGTCCATCGAGTGTGAGTATCACAGCTGTATCTTCTCGCTGAACTTAATTCAGGGGTGAGTGTGAAATTTTATACAGAGGCAGGGATGGAAATAAGACTCCTTTTTATCAAGCATTTTCACTCATTCCAGGTGTTAAGAGGAGCCTGGATTGCCACAGTGTGTCTAGGTAACAAGCTCTGGTGTGTCTTATTATTTTTAAAACTCCTAGTATCCACCTGGAGTGGATCACACTGCTATGCAATAGGAGTCGTTTAACAGAATCTCTGTTTTGACAGAATGCTGCATCATTGTGGTTTTTTGATCAGCGCTGATGTGTTGGAATTGATTTCAATAGGGGTTGAGAAACCGAAGTTGACCCCTTTTCTCTCTAACCCCCTCCCCTCTGTGTTCGATCTCCCCAGACCCCCCCCAGGTGAAGATCTCGGGGTACGATGGGAACTGGTTCCTGGGCAGGGAGGGGGTGGAGTTACACTGCGCAGCCAAGGCCAACCCCCCCACCACCAACGTGGTCTGGAGAACGTAAGTGTCTGCTGGGGGAGGGAGGGAGGGAAGTGGGGTGTCCTGCTCACGTCTCATCGAGCTGGGGGTTTGAGACGGGACGATTTGCTGCCGTCTGTCCCTGATTGAAATGTCCTGTACCTGTGAAACCTGATCCTCACAGGCGCCTCCCTTCACGCTAGCGCTGCTGCACACAGGGCTGCCTCCCTTCACGCTAGCGCCTTTGTCTTTTTTCATTCAGTCTCTCGGCGCAACGTGTCTTTCTGTGCATTTAGGAAAATCTTACAAAATACTATATTTGCCTAGAATTTGTTTAAGAGGGTCAACCTTTACAAACTTTCCCCTCCCCCAGGGCACCCAGGTTTTGAGAACCACCGATCTAACTCTCCCCCTCTCCCTCCCTCTCCCTCTCCCCCCAGTCTGAGTGGAGTCCTGCCCCGCTCGGTGGAGGTGAGCGGGCCGGTGCTGAAGGTGATGAAGGTGGACAGCGAACTGAACACCACCTTCATCTGTGAGGCCCAAAACAGCATTGGAACGGGCAAACAGGAGCACAGCATCCTGGTCCGAGGTGAGAGAGCGAGCAGAGAGTGTTTATACACACACACACATATATACAGAGAGAGAGAGTATGAACAAGTGCACACTGCCTATTCAAAGTGACATTCATTTGTATTGGTGGGGTGGGGAGGGGGATCCTGCTGTTTTATTCTGGCTGCAAAGAGCAGGTGATGAGGACGAATTCTCACTGCACTCTGTTCAGAGAGGGAAGCGAAATCCTGACTGCTTTCCCTGCCGCCTTCACATCTCGGGTCGAGTCTCTCTCTGTGTGCAGGAAAGAGTTAAACCTGCATGTTTTTTTTTTTTCTATTCATTAGATGGATTATTTGCTTGATTATCTGCAGTGGCGTGTGTGTGTGTGTGTGCGTGCGCGTGCGCATCTTTCAGTCTTCTGTTTAGAAAGCATTGTAGGGGCTGGCATAACATTTCAATTTTTAGCAAGTGTGTCATCGCTGGCTGAGTAACGAGTCTCATCCAGGATTTCCCTGGTTTTTACAGTGACTTTGAAACTCTTTGAATAAGTGGAGGTCCCTCCCGCAGAAGGGGGATGGGCACGCTGTTAACAAGGAAAGGGGCGTGCTTTTTAATTTGTATTAATAGAAAAAAAAAATGATATAATAATACATTAGTAGACAACCCAGTGAGTTTTGAAGCTGCTTCCTATTAAAATGTATTTCTTTAAATTCTATTTCCTTACAAAAGAACTGGCAGCCGTCCAGCATGGAAGGGGTTAAGGACGATTACACACCACTGAGAGCGTGGGCTGGCTCACAGGCTTGCTCATTTGGTGTGGTTGAACCTGTTCCTCTAGATCTTGCTTCAGTGTCAGACAGGTTACCAGACCTTCATGCTCCTCTGTTGGGCAAAACCTCTTCCTGAGACTGACACAAGCTACATTGGCTTTTAAAATGATATTTTCTAGAGCTGAATCCCTTGTCTTTAACTTAGATATTTAAAAGGTAGCTGAAGTCGAGATGTCTGTCGTTGATGCCTCTCTTTAAACTAGCTTGCAGCTAAAGTGAGATGTGGATCTCTCTTAAAAACGACACTGTGTGTTTCTTGGAAAGCCTTTGAGTGTGTGTGTGTCTCTTGCAAACCCTTTGTGTCTCCTCTCTCTCTCTGTGTCTCTCTTTCTCGCCGTGTATGTGTGTCTCTTGCAAACCCTTTGTCTCCTCTCTCTGTGTCTCGTCTGTCTTTCTCGCTCTGTGTGTGCGTCTCTTGAAAACCCTTTCTTCTCTCTACTGTAAGGAAGGATCTGGTCTTGACAGGCTTGTTTGTGCTCAGTTGAGCATTGCGTTGGAGCAGCGATACACAGATGCAATTCAGACAGGTTGCATTGTGAAGCGTGTGTGTGTGTGTGTGTGTGTGTGTGTGTGTGTGTGTGTGTGTAATCTGTTCTTAGCAGGCAGTAACTACTTGGAGCAGAGCATTTAGCAGCGCTAATGCTTTGAGTACAGACCACCCTGGGGGGGTGGGGTGGGGTAGGGGGTGTTTTTCGTGTTTTTGTTTTTTCATCAACCTGTACCCAGTTGCAGTAAACCGCAGCTGGATTTTAGAAAGATTTTTTACAATAGAAGAGAATCTGCGTGGGCTGCATCAACCGCTTATTCCCAGAATAATTAAGAAGTGTGAAAGAGAGAGAGATCTTTATGTCTGTGGAGATAAGAGGTTTGAAAGAAGGTGATGTCAGAAACGTCCTGAAATAAATGAGATTTTAAACCTTAGCCTTATCTGAATACCAGATTTTTTAAATTAGCGACACGCTGCTAGAAATTAACGCAGTGGAAATTAATGAGCTGGATTCCGATTAGAGCTGGAACGATTCAAGGTGGAGATCGATTGCACGTCGTTTGTAAACTCAATCAAGATGAAGGTAAAAAGAAAAGACTTCCTTTGGGAACGGGCGTTTGATTAAGAAAGAGAATCGGATCAAAATATGTGTAAAGGGGCATCACGTGATCAAAACTAAACCCTGTACACTTTTGTGGAGTGAAGAGTCACATTTAGAAGTTGTGAAATGTTTAGACTCAAGCTTGCTGTTGATAGTCTGTTACACAGAGCCTTCGTTCCCGTTAGTCTCGCTTCAGAAGTGTTTTCGTGGTTTCTCAACCTCCCCCTCTTCCTCCTCCTAATGTGAAGAAGGAAAGCAGATTCCCTGAAACAGCTTTTCAGTTGGAACAGAATCCTGGACTGTACCTTGCGTGTGTGGAGACTCGAGAACTGACGCCTCCCACGCACGCACACATGGGTTTTCGGAATATTTAAAAAGAAACGCACACTTGGATTGGAATACTGACCCCCCCCCCCCCCCCCAGTCCAGGATCATTTTGGTTTTGAAAATAAAAAAGAAATTGCCATAACACCAACCAACTGTATCTTTCTCTTTTCTCTCTCCCCCCCCCCCGTGCAGAGAGCCCCCCACAGCCACAAGGCAGCGACCCAGGCATGGTGGTCGGAGTGGTGGTCAGCTGTCTGCTGGCTGTCCTGCTGATCACCGGATTGGTCATCTTCTGCCTTCGCCGGAAAAAGAGAGACCAGGGCTACCAGAGCGGGGGGCAGCAGGGCGGCTGCGATCCCAAGACCAGGGTCTTCGGCGGGGGCAACAACAACGGGACCGCCTTCGCCTACCGCAGGGACCCCTCAGAGGCCACAACCGAGCGGGCCGCCCCACCCCCGACCGCCCAGGACATCCTGCTGAGCAGAGAGATGGACACCCTGGAGAAGTCCAAGTTTGACCTGGAGGTGGATGAGGGTTACGATCGCTTCGACGAGAGCTTCGGGGAGAGCAGGCCTGTGCTGCAGCTCCGACACGGCGGAGAGGACGAGGTGGCTGGCTACGCGGACGACGATATGGAGTCCCAGAGAGATGGGTCCGTCATATCCAGGACTGCCGTCTACGTTTAGAGGAGAGGCGAAAGTCAGACAGAGGAGGTGGGGTGAACGATGGGGCTGTCATATCCAGGAGTGTTAAGAGGTTTGGAGGATCGCTCGTTGCTTCTTTCCGGACTCTGTTTTTTGAAGAAGAGAGAACAAGCCTGGCTTCAGTTTTTTCAGGACTGCTGTGTATAGAAGGGGGGTGGGGGGGTGGGTGAAGCATGCCTTGTGCACACTGGGTAGATGAAGGATCAAACATTGCTGCCCTGGAATTCGAAGCTGCTGTTTATGGAGGGGGGGGGGCAGTCCTCTAATGCCACTAAACCATCCAGGTTTCAATTTCAACCGAATCCCCAACAGAACTCTCGCCGTGGTCCTCGGGTCGAGACACTTGAAGTTTTAATGAAACCCGGTTTGCTTGGGTACTGCTTTGTCAAAGCTGAAATATTGACCCCTCTACAGCATTTGCCTCTCCAAATGCAATTTTTTTTTTTTTTTTTTTTAAAGTGATTCTGTTTCTATCTTTGTTCACTCACCTGTGTGTGTATAACATAAAAAAAGAGAAAATCATCTAAAATTATAACACCTCTTCTAGATCCTTTCTGTGCACTAGGAGTTTGTTTTAAGAAAAAATAAACCGTATCTTTGCACCTCCTTGAAGGCTGCTAGCGTACCGTTGAGAGGGGCGGACCAGCACAAGCAATTTTGAAATGTTTAAATATTTAAGTAGCTTCAAATATCCTGTCTGTTGCTTCTATAACCATTTAATGTGTTTCCTGTATATTTCATGCATTTTTTCAAGCGTTCTGAGCGGGTTCAGTTGCTCCAGATTTTCAGTTGAAATTCGTTCTCTCGGTTGTTTTTTTTTTTTTACATGGCTTTTGAGTTTGCTTGTCTGGAGAATCTTAAATTCCGGGGACCTGATGAGCCATCGTTTTTTTTTTTTTTTTTTTTTTTTTTTTTCTATTCGATCCACTGGCTTTTGGACCGTCCTGTTGCTAAAACGCACTGAGGAATTCTCATTTTAATCTTCCCCAGACAAGCAAACTCAAAAGCATCTTCATTTTTTTTTTTTTTTTTTTTTTTTTGATATGTTTGAAAGGCAAAAATCACTCGAGTCCCACTTGGCGAATTCTGCTTACAAACTTCGGCCCACAGCAAGAAGCGAGCTGTGGTCTTTGATGCTAAAACTTGAAAATATTTTTGGCTCCTTTTTTGAGTGTTCGCTGTTCTGGGTGTATTTTTCCTGGCTCGGTATTGCGCTTTTTAAAAAGAAAGTTTTATCATATCGGTTCATATTATATGTGAAGTATAATATACATGTGGCCCATCTGGTATTAACAACTGCTTGTAAATAGACCCTTTCCTCTAGTGTAGCGAGCACTGTAAATCGCAGCACATTGTATGTACAGAATATAAAAGTCTTTCTTGAATCACTTATGTTGCCTTGAGATGAACACCGAGTTCCTTGTGGTCTGTTGGGGCTGTCGTACACTTTCTTTATTTTTATATTTCTTGCCAAACCCAGTTCGTGTCAATTACCGGGCAGCCAGTCTTCTCGACTTGTGTTTTTAAACGGGTCTTCTCACAGCGGCGACGCGTTCCCTTCAATCGAAGACGCGGTTTCTTTGGTTTACGCGATGAAACTGGTTTCTAATGACCTCGGCTGAACGATATACAATTGTTCTGATATACTAAAATATATCGGTTCTCGTTCCTTCAAGGAATAGGGGTATTGTGTGCTATTTGAACTAACCGAGACATAAAAACCGAGGTCCTATTGGAAGGGACTCTGCAGCAGCCGCAGTTGTTAATGATGCAGAGTTCACCCCCCTGGTCTCTGGAAGTCTCTTTGGATAAAGCATTTTGCTGAATGATTAATTCTAATAAATACCAGTCTGTAAATCGTTCCTTCAGCCCGACAGAAACAGTGCAGGACTGTGAGGGTTGCACTAGAAGTAAACTCTGGTTTCTGTGAATGATTTTGGTTTTCTAGCAGACAGTTTCACTTCATCTCAATATTGAAAGGGAAGCGCGCACGCTGGCCTAATTACCTCGCTGTATTTAATTTAACAAACATTAGTTTCGCTTCTTCAGTGAAAGATATCGCGGCTAAGAATAGAATTAATTCATTTCTACACATGCATTGTAAAATAGATACATAACATTGTGTAATATACACAGTGAAAGGGGGCAGTCACCTGACGAAGTTAAAGGTGTTTTAATTGTCTCAATGTCCATGTGCTTTGGTGAAGGCCTCACTCGAACCCTGTGCCTGTATTATGTATAGAGAAGAGACTGGGCTGTACGCGTGTAGGAAACCAGCAAGGACACCTCGTTTCGTCAGGTTTTCTGTCACTCTGAATGGTGGTGGATTTTCAGGGCCAATTTAAAATATTGTGCTTCATCTCATTGGAAACCGACCAGCATGCAAAATAATAATAATAAAAAATATCGAGATGACTTTGCATTTTTCTTTTTAAATTGGTTTATTTTTCAAAGTGTTTTTTTTTTTTATTACTGTTTTTTTTTTTCACTACCTTTACAACGATGACACAAAATAAACAAATTTAAGGTCCAGGATATAGTGTTTGCTCATGTCTCACAATTAAGAAACTGTGTATAATATAAAATATTGTAAATGTTTGTGTTTTTTTTTTTTTTTTTTTTTTTTCCCATATGCCTGCAAAAGATCTATGCTAGATTGATTTTTTTTGTTTTTTATTATTTGATTGAAGCGTTCAGATTTGTAAAACGCAGCATTTTTGGAGTTGTATTAATTTTATTGAATAGTGGTGATATTTTCCGGAACTGGGTCGGGGGGGGGGGGGGGGGGGGGGCTGTGGGTGTTATGAAGCGACGAAATCTCGCTCTGTGCGGAACATCGATCTACACAAATGCAAGCAGCTCGTTTCACTTGGGAAAACCAGCCTGCTCGACAAAGACTCCCTCCCCAATAGAGCCCGATTCTGGTAACCGGGTGATGCAGCAGTGTTACAGTTTCATCCCCATTTCACAGACCCTTGTAGTTTTTTTGTCTTTTTTTAAGCTACTCCTTCGTTGAGGGTTAGGACCAGGTTGCTGTGCTCGATTGTTCTTGCAGAATTTGCCACAGGAGGAAGCGTCAAAGTGCTTGCAGCGGCCGCGTCTCGCAGAGGAGACTCTCCGCCCGGAGCCTGCCTCTGCTTGCAGGATGTGGTGTGCTGTGAAGTGCAGTGCTCTCTTTCTCTCTCTCTCCTAGACTAGAACAGGCTTGTGGTTGCTTTTTGAAGCGACTCGCTTTCACCTTGTACTTCTAATATTTATTTTATCTTTTTGCTTCCACTCGAACTGCACCAGATAGTTGCGCGGTTTACCATGTAAATGCGGGCTTCATTTATTAGAAGTCAAGTAGATTAGCATTTTGAGTGGTGTGCCGTGGTCCCTCCCTCTAGAACTCAAGCAGACCAGCGTTTGGGCTCCAGTGCCTTCATCAGTGTTATTGAAACTAGAAGAGACCGAGTCAAGCAGACCAGCGTTTGGGCTCTAGTGCCTTCATCAGTGTTACTGAAACTAGAAGAGACCGAGTCAAGCAGAGCAGCGTTTGGGCTCTAGTGCCTTCATCAGTGTTACTGAAACTAGAAGAGACTGAGTCAAGCAGACCAGAGTTTGGGCTCTAGTGCCTTCATCAGTGTTATTGAAACTAGAAGAGACCGAGTCAAGCAGACCAGCGTTTGGGCTCTAGTGCCTTCATCAGTGTTATTGAAACTAGAAGAGACCGAGTCAAGCAGACCAGCGTTTGGGCTCTAGTGCCTTCATCAGTGTTATTGAAACTAGAAGAGACCGAGTCAAGCAGACCAGCGTTTGGGCTCTAGTGCCTTCATCAGTGTTATTGAAACTAGAAGAGACCGAGTCAAGCAGAGCAGCGTTTGGGCTCTAGTGCCTTCATCAGTGTTACTGAAACTAGAAGAGACCGAGTCAAGCAGACCAGCGTTTGGGCTCTAGTGCCTTCATCAGTGTTACTGAAACTAGAAGAGGCTTTGTTTTTGTTTACGAGCTTGCGTAGCCACAGTCTATAGATAACAAGCACCGGGGTGTCTCGTTAAACTGCAAGTAAAACCAGGAATAGATCAAACTGCTGTGCAACGGGAGTCGTATTCCCAGCCCGGCAGCCGGTTTAAACAAAACGGGCATAGCTGTAATGGGAAATATTTGGCAGACGCCTTTACCAACGCGACTACAAGGTGCTTGCAATACACGCTTGATATTTAAATACAGTAGTTTATAGTAAGTGCAAATAATACTAGAATACAGTATAGGATGCGACAAGTTAAGATTACAGCGTTATTTGAGTAAGAGCATGAGGGCAGTGCAGTAATGCCTTGGTAATAATTGAGAGAAAGTGTGAGCGCAGATTCATTTCAGACTCCACTCTGCCGGAGTACAAAAAGACCGTAGCTATCAAGCTATCGATGTTTTTGATACTGCGATTTTTAACATCCACGAGAAAAAAAATAAATAGAGGGGGGGGAGTAAAAATAAAATAAATAAATATTCAGTACCCCCCCCCCCCCCCCCCCCCCCCCGGTGGGGTTTGTCAACAGAATGTCTGGTTCAGGGGACAGAGAACTCCCTCAACACTTTGGAATTTATCCTCCCCCCCTTCAGAGTCCTTACTTCTAAATTTTTTTTTAGGGGGGGGGGGTGAGTGCCACATCATGTTTTGTCTTGCAACGACGTCCTTCGAAGGCGACAAACAAGGACGGCAAAAAAAAAATGTGACGTTGTTTCACGAAAACGTCCTTTGTGCGTACAAATAAATCTTCCCCCCCCCCCCCGGGTGGGTGGTTTTGAAGAAGTTGTTTTAGAGAACTTCCTGTTTTCAATAACAATTGCTAGCTTAACTGGAGAAACTAGAAGTCTTTTTTTTTATATTAAAAAAAAAAATAAATCATCACAATAAACTGTGGTCGTGCAGGAAGGAGCTACACTGCGTTCGTGAGCCTCAGGAAACGCATGGTTGTAATTTGTGTGAGAGGATGCAGAACAAGCGAGGTCCTATTGGAAGAGACTCTGCAGCAGCAGCAGCTGTTGTTAATGATGCAGAGTTCACCCCCCCCCCCCTCTAGTCTCTGGAGGTCTCTTTGGATAAAAGCGTCTGCTAAATGTAAATAGGACCTCGTTTGTTTTGCGTCTCATCCAAAGGACGGAGCACAAGGAGGTGAAGTGACTTGTTCAGGGTCTCACACACACACACACACAGTGAGAGTGGCTGAGCTGGGATTTGAACCTCCTGGTCTCAAGCCCCTTCTCTTCAACCACCGCAGCACCAAGCCTTCAATTAAACAGTTTCGGACAGGGGTGGAAGAGGAGTTGAAAGGTTGACTTCGTCCGCCGCAGTCTCCTGTTGTTTTTGATGCAGGGAGGGCTGTGTGTAAACGAGTCCACCTGGTTTCCAGCAGAGAGCAAACCTGTTTTTCAGTTTCAACAAAGAATTCATCCTGGACCAAACCAGGAAATGAAATACAGAATCAGGCTTTGTTCAGTGACGTTTCTTTTATTGTAGTTTTTGTTTAACTAACCCTAACCCCCCCTCAAAAGTAATTATGCTTTTCAATCATTCAGGATTGGGCTTCTATTGCAAATTCTCCCGGGGGGGGTCCCATCGTCCATTCACTAGAGGTGGTAACCCACTGAGAGATCAAGCAGGGTTTGAATTAGGGTTTCCACCTCTAATTTACAAAAAAAAACAGGGACAACAGAGTCATTTCGTAGAAAAACAAAAATTAAATAAAATCAGATTTCCCAGGACAGCTGCCCCCAAAAAGACAACAGTCCAGGCAACACTAGAACGGGTGGCAACCTGAGTTTGAACGACTCGCTAAGCATCGCATCATCACACCATGGCTCCAGAAGCCACAGGAGATACGCGCCCGTGTGCTCGGTTATCGCCTCCTCCACTACTGCCCCCCTCCTGCGCTCAGCGACCCCCAGAAAGCAAAACAGAGGACTGCTGCAGCCGCTCCCTGCTACACGAACAGGAATGCGTGTGTGAGTTTCAGGTATGATGTTTACCATTATGACTGGAAGGAGTGTCTCTCTTTCGCTTTCTGTTTCAAATAAGCTTAGTGGCAGTGCCAAGGTTTAGCACGAAGTCGGTGCACGGCGTGCAATACACACTGCAGCGCTAGCCGACACGAACGGGAAGGGCAGGAGTCCCGTCCTGAACCCTGTTCAAAATTAGCCCATGCAAGCCCTTCTGCTTTCTCCACCTCTCTCCCAACAATACCCGCAGCTGTTTTTAGGGTGAGTAAAGGGACAAGCCGTCCAGCTGAGTCTACAGTGAATAGAGTGGCACAGTGACGCAATTGTGAGCTCACAGCACCCCCTTGTGGCTGTAGAGGGTTCAGACTCTCTCTGTCTCTCCCCTCTTCAGTGACCCCCCTCTCTCTGTCTCCTGGTTTTTATTTTATGTTTTATTTAATAGATCAACTGCAAAAAGCTGAATCGAGGAACCACACGAAACCATTACCACACGTTTTCCCCCCTCCACCTAACAGCAGAGATCGGCGCTCATCTGTATATTTCTTTTTAAGGAATAGACGAGCAGGAAGAAAAATAGGTCGAGAGGGTTTTCCCTCACATTGTCCTTGTGTTTGTTTTTTTTTTTTTTTTTTTTTTTTCCAGGGAGGCAGAAAGAAAGGAAGGAAGGAAACGACATGTCATCGTCACGTCGTGTCACAGTTCTGCATCACCTATAATTCTAGGATCTAGACATAATTAAAATACAAAACTAAACAGCTACAAAGCGGCGCCGTTAACGTGAGATTATTCTAGCAGCTTTCATTGCGCTGTATGACACAGAGAGATGCAAAACATTTGGGAAGATCTGTACAGATAATGTCATGCAAGGAGAAGCGCTTGTTCAGTTGTCTCCCCACTCTGCAAACACTTTATTTGGCTCACGTTCTGGAAAGTATTGCTATCCCGTCAGGATAAACCTGAGCGCTTTCTGCGTCAGCTGAACTGGGGCACGGTGAACAAGGTTAGTTCTGTTCTTTTGAAATACCATTACTAAAATATTATTAGGAATCTTTAACAGATAAAATACAGCTGTGGCCAAAACTTTTGCATCGCCTAGAATTTTAGGATTGAGACTTTCATTAACAAAAACAACACAAGTCTGCTGGAAACACAGCATTTCACATTGCACTTTGAAGGGTCTCCTTTTATAAAGTGTATCTGGGAAAACAATAAAGCGCCTGTAATTCAATATTTAACGCAAAATTAACAGCAGTCTTTATTTGACTTTACAACGCAAGATTAGTTCTTTCCACAGGGCCTATGCAAAACATTCAGTCAGAGCCGCAATATTCTTTAAAGAGAGAATAGCAAGCAAGTTCCGTTTTGATCTGGTGATCTGCTTGTCCAATTGTCTCCACACTTTGCAGGCACTTTTTTTTTAGAATTGGTTATGGTGCGTTTCGTTGTCTCTGTGTAGAGACCGCCGGTCTCTCTCTGTTAGCGCTAGGTGTTTTGTATTTCTTTTTAAATTACATTTTGAAACAGTTTGTGTGAAATCGTGAAGTAACTTCAGTGGGGAAAAAAAAAAACCCAAAACATTATGCATTATAAAATAGATATAGAGAGAAAAACTTAACACTATACAACTGAGCACACACAGCGACTGAAGGGGATCTCTCTCTCTCTCTCTCTGTAAATTAATGTTTTTCAAGCGGTTGTAAACAGATTATTAGTTATTAAACGCATGATCAGAAGCAGGCTTAGTTCTACAGGGTGTTGCTCAATCTTTTAGCTAGAGCTGTACACACAGTGGGCAGAGGCCATCGCTGTTAATGTATTTTTGTATTTCTATACGTGTTGATAAAACCAAAACAGGCGCATTGAGCTTTAAAAATGCTATCTAATAAAGCCACATTGAAAAACCAAACAATGGACCGTGAGTTGTGCATCCTTCATCCTTACAATCGACCTTAAAGACCCGTAGTTCAATATGACGCATGGAATCGCGTTTAAATTTGGGTAGGTTTCTTGGATGAAGACACGGTCTCTTTGTTTGGCTCAAAGAGTAGCGGGGTTCAAAATATAGCGCTGCCCGTCCCCAAGTTTTGCTACAGCTGTTTAAATAACGCTTCTACCGTTTTTTTTTCTTTTTGTTGTTAACTTTTTTAAAAAAAAAGGTCCGCTCTGGTGCACTTGAGTTTCAGATCTGTCCTCTAAATCAACACAGGAAGAGCGATTAAAACAACAAACAAACACATGATAGCGCTATCTGTTTGGGGGATACATAACGACTCCTTTATCTGATGTTGCCATGGTCCGTTTTGTTGCAGGAAATACAGAGAGGGAAGTCTGTTTGAAAACAAAGGTTGGAGCTGCGCGAAGGCTTTTGATGCGATGGTAACTATAATCACCGATTTCCGTTCAAATCCATTGTGTTCATGGTTTTGTAGATATGTTGATATAACGATCTAATTAGTTGTTTTATTTCTTATGTTTGAGGGGTGATTCTCTATGTTATATAATGCTGTTTAACTTTTTTTTTTAAAGAAGCAGAATGTGATATGTGATGAGATGTGTAATATGATGCGAATGATATTGTGATAAGAAGCGGCTGGAGCGTGTGTGTGTTTTGTGGTTTGTTTCAGGTGCGCACCGCTGGCAACCTTTCCTGCTACACTGCCCCGGGTTTCGCAGTAATGCCTCTCTGGTGTTGCCTCTGCTGGACTTGGCTGCTCCTTCTTCAGCAGGGTGAGTGAAGAGGTCACTGCCCTTTATATACTGTGTGTGTCTCTCTCTCTCTCTCTCTCTCTCGCTCTCTCTCTCTGCCTGTGTGCATGTTTATATATAAACATATACACAGCAGCTCTCTGTCCAAGACGAACCAGGATCCAACAGGATGCTCATCAATCCCTTACCCTCTTCCTCCCTCTATCTCTCTGTCTTTCCCTCACTCCCTCTCTCTCCCCTTCCCCTCTCTTTCCCTCACTCCCTCTCTCTCCGTCCCTTCTTCTTTCTCTCTGTCCCTCCCTCTTTCTCTGTCCCTCCCTCACTCTCTCTCTCTCCCTCTCCAGACATGGCTCAGGCCCTCCAGCTCCCCAAGCAGCTCGCTGTGCTCCGAGGTCACACCCTGGTTCTGAAGCCTGTGCTGGGCAGCTCCTCCTCCCAAAGCTTCCATCTCATCACATGGAAACGGGAGAAGGAGAGGCAGCACCTTGTGCGAATCCTCCTCTATCAGTCCGAGAACAACATCACACAACTCTCCCAGCCCTTCTCTAACCGAGCGGGCTTCGACACAGAGTCCTTCACCCTGACGCTGCGCAATGTTACTGCTGCTGACTCTGGAGCGTACCAGCTCACCCTGACAGTCGCTGACGGGTCTGAGCAGAGCGCCACGACCCACGTCGCTGTGTACGGTGAGTGCCACCGCTCCAATGTAGCGACACGACCCGCGTCGCTGTGCCACCATTCCAAGATTGCTCGGACCAAAGTAACAACAGCTGATGCCAAAGGCTCACCACAGAGAGAATTAACTAATTCGGCTTCATGAAGTCGAATGAAACCTGCTGGAATGATGTTACGTTAACATATTGAATTTCACACCACCGCGCTGTAGTTTTCCTTAAACTTGTGACATTTCGAAATCTGACATGAAATACTGCTGTATTACTATTAGTGCTTCTGGGAGGCTTGGTTTATTTTTTTTTTGCGATATCATTTTGTAGTTTCTTTGATTACGTGATGTTAAATATAATATCTGAATTCCGTTTATAAATGTCTCAATCCTCAATTCTAGGGTGATGCAAAACATTTGTCCATAGCTGGAGAAGACTGGAGGTCTTGGAACCAACTCCCCAGTAATGTTGTTGAAGCTGACACCCTGGGATCCTTCAAGAAGCTGCTTGATGAGATTCTGGGATCAATAAGCCACTAACTACCAAACGAGCAAGATGGGCCGAATGGCCTCCTCTCGTTTGTAACCTTTCTGATGTTCTTAAGACACAGTAAACCCTGAACCCGGGTTGTTTCTCTCCCTCAGAGCCCCTCTCTGATCCCTGGATCTCCGCTGGCGTTTCCTCCCTGCTCTGCTCCGTTCAGGCTGGCACTGCCCCGCGGGTCTCCTGGCTGCTGGACGGGGCACCTGTCTCAAAAGACTCTTACACCATCTCTTCAGATGGACGGAACCTGAGCTTGAGCCCAGCGCGCCCCCCCTCCTCTACGCTGTGCGGAGAATTCACCTGCTCCGTTCGCAATGAGGTGGAAAACAAGACGGTCCAGTACAGTGCACAGGGTAAAGCGTCTCTCATCTGCTCTGCTGTTACTTTCTCTATAAGCAGCTGTGGGGTAGTCATAGTGTGAGAGCAAAGCGATAGCTTGAGAATACGACACAGGGGCAGAGAGCTTCGTTTCACCCTAGAGTACTGACAGATATGCCAGGTAGGCTTGGGGGCCGCTATGTGTGTGTGTGTGTGTGTGTGTGTGTGTGTGTGTGTGAGCGAGTGACTCGCTGAGCGAGTCGCTCCACCTCCTTGTGCTCCGTCCTTGGGACGAGACGTAAAACAAAACGAGGTCCTATTGGAAGAGACTCTGCAGCAGCAGCAGCAGTTGTTGATGATGCAGAGTTCACCCCCCCCCCCCCCCCCAGTCTCTGTAAGATGCTTTGGATAAAAGTGTCTGCTAAATGACTAATTCATCATCATAATAATAATAATAAGTAATAAATAATAATAATAATAATACATTGTCTGCTAGATAGATAGACAGGGAGACAGATAGATAGATAGATAGATAGACAGAGAGACAGATAGATAGACAGAGAGACAGATAGATAGATAGACAGGGAGACAGATAGATAGATAGACGGAGACAGATAGATAGATAGACGGAGATAGATAGACAGATAGATAGATAGATAGATAGATAGATAGATAGACAGATAGATAGATAGATTAGATAGATAGATAGATAGATAGATAGATAGATAGACAGAGAGACAGATAGATAGATAGACAGGGAGACAGATAGATAGATAGACAGGAGATAGATAGAATAGATAGATAGATAGATAGAGAGACAGATAGATAGATAGATAGATAGAGAGACAGATAGATAGATAGATAGATAGATAGACAGACAGATAGATAGATAGATAGATAGAGAGACAGAGATAGATAGATAGATAGATAGATAGATAGACAGAGACAGATAGACAGGGAGACAGACAGATAGATAGATAGATAGACAGATAGATAGATAGATACTAGAGTCTTCTAGATCTAGAGATCAGATATATATATCTCTAAGATAGCCAGATAGACAGATAGAGACAGATAGATAGATAGATAGACAGACAGAGATAGATAGATAGATAGAGAGAGACAGATAGATAGATAGACAGACAGATAGATAGATAGACAGACAGATAGATAGATAGATAGATAGACAGATAGATAGATAGATAGATAGATAGATAGATAGAGAGACAGATAGATAGATAGATAGACAGGGAGACAGATAGATAGATAGAGGGAGACAGATAGATAGATAGATAGATAGATAGACAGAGAGATAGATAGATAGGACGTTAAGAGATGCAGATAGATAGATCTATCTATCTACTTGATCGACATCCTGTCTAGATATCTAGACCTAGAGATAGAATAGATAGAGATACTAGACAGGGAGATAGACAGATAGATAGATAGACAGATAGATAGACAGAGAGACAGATAGATAGAGAGACAGATAGATAGAGAGACAGATAGATAGATAGATAGACAGAGAGATAGATAGATAGAGAGATAGATAATGTGTTTCTTTTGAATGCTATGCATTTGAGACCTAGCTAGCAGAAGCACAGCAGTGTTATGATTGCTGGTAATATGTTGTTAGCTGCTCTTGCAGTGATAAGAATATGCTGTACAGCTGTCTCTTCTGATACAGTGGTGTTGAATGCGTCTGGGAGGCTGGCATTGTGTTAATGAGGGTTCAGTGAATCCACGTCTGTTTGTTTGGTAAACAGGTCCACACTGCACAGTGCAAGATCGCCATCACTTCAACCTGCTGTGGATGCTTTCCCTAGTCGTGATACTGGCTGTGGGTTTATGTTGCTGGTGTTTCAGGTAAGCTAGGCAGACCACATTCAGCCACTGCCTTGGAAAAGCTTAATTCTCTATAGTGTGTAAATGCCATGTAAAGAACAGAATTAAAGCACAGAGGAGTGTGGTACATTCAGGGTAGAGCACAAGAGAGCAGGGTACAGCACAGGGGAGCAGGGTACAGCACAGTGGACGGGTTGAGCACAGGAGAGCAAGGTACATAACAGAGGAGCAGGGTACAGCACAGGGGAGCAGGGTACATAACAGGGTAGCAGGGTACATAACAGGGGAGCAGGGTAGAGCACAGGGGAGCAGGGTAGAGCACAGGGGAGCAGGGTTGAGCACAGGGTAGCAGGGTTGAGCACAGGGGAGCAGGGTTGAGCACAGGGGAGCAGGGTTGAGCACAGGGGAGCAGGGTTGAGCACAGGGGAGCAGGGTTGAGCACAGGGTAGCAGGGTTGAGCACAGGGAAGCAGGGTAGAGCACAGGGGAGCAGGGTTGAGCACAGGGGAGCAGGGTAGAGCACAGGGGAGCAGGGTTGAGCACAGGGTAGCAGGGTTGAGCACAGGGGAGCAGGGTTGAGCACAGGGTAGCAGGGTAGAGCACAGGGGAGCAGGGTTGAGCACAGGGTAGCAGGGTAGAGCACAGGGGAGCAGGGTTGAGCACAGGGTAGCAGGGTAGAGCACAGGGGAAGCTCTGTATTTTTGTGTACTTGTCTGATAATTTAATGTGTGTACTTTTATTTTCTTTCTGTAAGAAAAAGATCTCAACAGACTACAATATAGTAGCACAGCCTGTGGGACGAGCAGCGTGAATGGAGCACTTATCGTGTGAAAGATGCTGAGACAACCCCACCTGGAAAACCCACCCCGCCCCCCCCCACCCCCACCCAGCAACACCAGGACCGTGGGTCAACTTTACTGTTACTGTGACTGGGACAAAAGGCTGAAAACTGGGACAATTTTCCGGGAATTCCTGGTAACGGCTGGTTTCCCCAACGACGGTGCAAATTATACCTGCTAGTTACTGAGTCAACCTTAGTTACCCTGAAAGTCGGCACCACTCTTCCACCTCCGATCAAGGTCTCGAATGCACTTATTATTATTGTGTGTGATTTACTTCCTAGAAGTTAATACACATAATTGTGTATTTCAATAGCTATGTTTATTATTATTTATTATTATTATTATTATTATTATTATTATTATTACTTATTCTTATTTTATTATTATTATTATTATTATTATTATTATTATTATTATTATTATTATTATTATTATTATTATTATTATATTATTATTATAATATTATCAGAGGCCTAGCCTACTTGTCCTGTCCTTACCGAGTTTTTTGGTACGCTTCTCATCCTTGCTGCTCCTGTCTCGTCCTGAACTGTGAGCTGAGGGGAGCTTCCTGATACATTGAGAGATCGGCACCACTCGGCAAGCGGGCAAGGAGCGGGGAGGAAACAGCGGCTGTGAGGCCACAAAAATAGAAACACCTGCCAAAACGCTGTCAGTTGTGAATTGGTTTTGTTAACAAGCTTTTATTTTTGACAGCGGAGTGAAATATCACCACCAAGCTCATCTGAAATGGGCAATGGGTGGGTTGAGTCATCGTGGTGTAAATGTGTATTTTTTTTTACTCGGATAATGGGGAAACACCTGCCAACAGAGCACATGTTTGTAAAAAAAATAAATAAATAAAAATATCGCCCTTTTTAAAATAGGACAATATTAAAAACAAACTCCTAATAATAAAATTGAGTATTGTGTGTAACTGACTTTTTCTTCAAATTTAAAGGACTCCTCCAGCCCTAGTGGATGGAAGGCATGACGCGTTTGTTCTGAGCGATTGTTCTATTTGTCAGTGAAGTATTTCTTGTCTCTTGAAAGGGCAAAAGATTTATTTTATGGATGTATTATTTTGTTTATTTGTCAGACGGTTTACAGGAGCTAGAGGGCAGTACAGGGTTGCAATGCAAGCTTCATAACATTTAAATACGGCACGGTCCACACCACTAGATTACAACACGCACTCGCATTGCAGCACGTTAGAACTGCAGCCCATATACATCTGCAATGGAGGTCAGCTGCGAATCCGGAGTGATGCCAAGGCCAGGCCCCTCCCCGCAGAAAGCTGTAATTAGCTCATTACAAAGATGCATATGCATGCAAGTTCTTTCTAAAAGGATTCAGACTCATTCACGTTAGGCGTGCCTCGCCGATTTCTCCACATGACTCTAAAAAAGGGAAACGTTAAAAAACACTGAAGGATCAAGATTTCTTTAATGAAAAAAAAAAAATTAAATTAGCATCTAAAATAAGATGCTGCCCGTACTGCATCAAGAGCGGTTTTGTTTTCTAGTTAATACAAAAAGAAGAAGAAAGAAAGATATCTTCAATTAAAATAATAATAAAAATACATACATAAAAACTACAATTCCCACCTGCACGCACCGTTAGCGCCAGGCTCTATTGCGGCAGCCTCTCGTCCAATCAGCAGAGGCCTCGCCGCATTGCGCGTGCACGTGGTTTCCAATCTGACGGGAGCGAGCTTTTATGGAATAAGAAATTGGAAGAGTTTGGGATTGTCAGAAAATAGATCCGCTTTTTGTTTACATATAGCGTTTTCCAAATACAAACACAACACATCAGTAAATAACTGTTTGAAAATGATAGTTATATGCACTGCTTTCACTAATGCGTAGTATATTATATTTTGATATAGAAAAGCAACACATATACAATACAATCTTTCAATGGTGTTATTTGAGTCGCCAATAACATGCCTGGGTATCTATTATTATTATTATTATTATTATTATTATTATTATTATTATTATTGTATATTCCGTCCCTGTTGCTAGAAGGTGCAAATATTTTCTTTCCCCCTGAAAGTCCTCAATATGCGCTGGAGCTGATCATAAATGCCCCTCGATTATCCGATGGATGTGTTATGTTTGGAATTAATATATCATGCTGCGTGCCTTTATTTTCGGAAGGGTGTGCTGCTTCGGTCCATTCCAGACATACCGCTTCCCTCACAGATTGAGAGCAGAGTGCAGATGTTTGCAGCAATGGCAGTGCAGATGTGCCTCGCGTGTTCAAGTACATGTCTCTGCAATCCTTGTGAAAGTTCACCCCGGCGTTTCCCATGTCTATGCTGTGCCTGCACCACAGTTTGACGCGTTTGCGTAACATGCTTTACCATGCCTCGGTATTCTGGCAACGCCTGCCTGTGCATTACTGCGATGTGTTACACGTCGCTATGCCTTGGGAAACATTTATAATGCATGCATATATATATATATATATATATATATAAGACAGAGGACGGAGCCGCGGGTACTGCAAGCAGCACCGTCCCCGTCTGAGCCAGAGTTTCCATGGCAACCAGTGAGGTAAGCTCGTGCCCTTAGGTCTGACAAGCCGGCTTTGGCACAGGAGCGCGCATGTCCCTGTATAAATGCGTGACGCGAGAGGCAGGGCTGACAGAAGCACTGCAGCATCCCGGACTGAAGGTAAGGATCTGAAAACAAAGGAGGGAGAGGAGCTTGATCATCATCATCATCATCATAATAATAATAATATATAATAATAATATATTATATATATATATACTAATATATATATATGAATTTTAATACAACTGTATGCCGTTAACGCACGATTTCGACTTATAAGTAAGTCACTTTCGACGTCGCGGGACACGTTTCACAGGGCAACACATAAATAAACTGTGTCACAATAAATATAGGCTATATATATTATCATATATATCTAGAATATATCTAGATATATATATGATTATATATATATATATGTACCGAACCAGAATGGATTAAAACATTGCGTTGTTTTGTCTTGAGCGAAACAGATTTACTCGACACCGCTGCGCCAGATACGCAACGCAATACGAGGAGTACGCGTTCACAAAACACGCCTTGTTAGTTTCTTGTTTAAAAACGATACTTGTTGGTAGTATCGTTATTTAAATAAACAAATAAATACACGAAGCGCCCGGAGGCTGAGTGAACAGCTTCCTCATCACATTACAAAAAAAAAAAAAAAAAGGAAAAGAAAACATGACCGTCGTTTGGGTCAATTGGAAAGAGAAGCGCGTCTAGAAAAATCTGAATAATTGATTGAAAAACACAAGGCATGTTGTTGGTAGGGATCGTGAGACGCGGGGCAGCGCATTCTCGGTGTTTCCAGCTCGCTTTGCACATTGTAGCGGGTCCGGGGGGGTGGCGGCGGGGGGGCTTCTCTCTGAAAGCCTGTGGTAATGACGGGTTAGCCGCACAGGGCATTATTCAGTACTGCGCAGTGAATCTGGACCGCACCGGTTCCACTCGGGAGGGGATAACAGTTCTGAATATTAAATACCAAACCGGCATCGATGCAAACACGGTTTTAATAAGAACGAACAGGCGGCCAGGCGAGCATCCTCAACGGCTCTCTATGTAGGTCACCTTGACTCTAGAAGAGGAAGCACCATTTTTATATAACACTGTAATTATTATTATTATTATTATTATTATTATTATTATTATTATTATTATTATTATTTCATGCATTGAAATTGCAACATTCTGCGAGTTTTTACAGATATTATAATGGTAAAAATCCGGGGAATTTGGAAAATGTTTGGTTTGCTGTTTTGATATTGAATGAATGGGATTAGTGAATATAAATTAACCAATTCATTTATTCTAAAACAGGATTACAACAAAATAAAGAACACCTTATTATTATTATTATTATTATTATTATTATTATTATTATTATTATTATTATTATTATTATTGTCGTTTTAAGAAGCCACAGGAGCCATTGCCTTCTTTTGCAGTTGCCTGCAGGTTTATAGAGATTAATAAAATCTCAAAATACAGAAGTATTGTGCGTGCGTGCGCGCTCGCGTGTTAATGGTGGACGAGCTGGAGAGTGTCACAGGCTTCTGTAATCCTCGTCGCGACGGCGACCATGGTGGAAAGCCACAGCACAGTGTTGAATTCAGGGATCAGCATGGCTCTGAAAATCAAACAGAGGAGATATCTATCTATCTTATACACACACACACACACACACACACAGTGGTTTGCAGAAGTATTCACCCCCCCTGCAAAGTTTTCACATTTTGCTGGCACCTGAGCGTCCTCCACAACGCTTTCAAATTACAATTTACATGTAGAATCCACACTCCACATTGATAAAGTTAAAAAAAAAAAGGCATGTAGAATATAAATAAATAAGATTAAAAAACAGATTAATCTCAGCTGCATAAGCATTCAACCCCTTTGCTACGGCAGCCCTAAATCAGCTCCGGTGCAAATTATGTGTTTGAAAGGTCACAGCACTAGTGAAATGGTTTCAGCCTGTGTGTGCTCAAAGTGGTTTAACTTGTAGATAATTTCCCTCAGGTATATAAAGACTTTCCAGCTGCAACTCGCATAGTGAGCCAACAAAGCAACTATGAAGAACAAGGAGCTTTCAGAAGAAGTCAGGGAGAAAGTGGTGGAGAGGCACAGAGCAGGAGAAGGGTACAAGAAAATTTCAAAGGCACTGATTATCCCTCTCAGCACAGTGAAGTCCATCATTAAGAAGTGGAAGATGCATCACACCACCGAGACACTCCCCAGATCAGGTCGGCCCCCCAAACTGAGCAGACGCGCAATCAGGAAACTGGTTCGGGATGTCACTCTGAAGCCAACGATGACCTTGAGAGAGCTGCAGAGTTCTGTGTCTGAGATGGGAGTCAGTGTTCACACATCAACAATAAGTCAGTCCCTACACAAGGCTGGCCTGTATGGACGGGTGGTAAGAAAGAAGCCATTACTCAAACAGGCTCATCTTGAAGAACGCATGGAGTTTGCGAAAAAGCATTTAGATGATACTGCAGACATGTGGAAAAAGGTTTTGTGGTCAGACGAGACAAAAATTGAACTTTTCGGTCTAAATTCCAAGCGTTATGTCTGGAGCAAGACCAACACTGCACATCACCCAGTCAACACCATCCCAACTGTCAAGCATGGTGGTGGCAGCATCATGTTATGGGGGTGCTTCTCTTCAGCAGGGACTGGGAAGCTTGTCAGGATAGAGGGGAGCATGGATGGTGCAAAGTACAGGAGAATCCTTGAGGAAAACCTGTTTGAGTCAGCCAATACTCTGAACCTGGGGAGGGAATTCACATTTCAGCAGGACAAAGACCTGAAGAACACAGCCACACTGGAGTGGTTGAACAAGAAGAGAATCAATGTTCTTGAGTGGCCCAGTCAAAGTCCCGACTTGAATCCAATCGCAAATTTATGGCGAGATTTGAAGATTGCCATCCATCGACGATCCCCAACAAACTTGTCACAGCTGGAGCAATTTTCCCATGAAGAATGGGCAAAAATGTCACCGTCCTACTGTGCAAAGCTAGTAGAGACCTATCCAAAAAGACTCATAGCAGTAATTGCTGCAAAAGGTGCTTCTACCAAGTACTGACTTAAGGGGCTGAATACTTATGCAACCAGTAAATTTCATTTTGTACATTTTCTTTGCAAGTTTTGCTGACCTTTAAGCTCCTCCTCGTATAACAGTGTTCAGTTTAACCACTACAGCTTTGAATAAAAAAAAAAAAAAAGTTTGTTTGAAAAACTGTGCATGTGTTATTTGTAATTCAACAAAATGTGACGTTGTTGGTAGGGGGTGAATACTTCTGCAAACCTCTCTGTGTATACCAAGCATCAAAATAAACTTATCACTGTTATAACACATCTATTTTTTGAAAAAAAAGAAGGCGTTATAAATGATGGACATTGCCAAATGTTTCTGGTTTCTTTTTAATCACTCGATCGTTCATCCTTGCCCACGACACTCTGGAGTGACTGTGACCGAAGCTCTTAATCACCTGATTAGTGAGACAGTTGATTGGAAGCTGGGTATGGAGTGATTTCAGCTCTTGAATTGCAAACTTGAATAAAAGCAATAAATCAAATCTTAGAAAAAAAACAACAACATGCCACGTCTGTCAAGAGAGCAGCGCCTTCGTGCGATCGGCATGTTGGAGGCTGGACTGGGGCAGCGGACTGTGGCTCGCCGTCTTGCGCGCTCGCAGCCAGCGATTTCAAACCTGGAGAGACGGTATAACCAGACACACTCTGTCAATGACAGGACGCCAACCGGGAGACCAAGAGTCACAACACCTGCCCGAGATGGACAGATCACTCTGCAGCATCTTTGTGATGACAGTTGTTAATCAACACAATAGAAAGTCACTGCGCCTGCTCTGAAACAGAATTTGTCATTTTTCGATCACATCTAGTGAATTTTATCCAAATATAAGTGACAAGTTTTTTTGATGCTCAGTCTATATACACACACCACATGCATTTGTCATCCATGTCCTAAACATGTCAGACCAGGGTTAACTGTGTGGTACAGCCATGAGGAAATCAAATAAAAAAATACTGTGAAGAAATACAGTGGGAAGCTGCTTTTTTTTTTTGTTTAAGGGTTATGTAAAATTTTTGCAACAGTCGCACTTTCTCTCTCTCTCTCTCTCTCTGTTGATTGAAGAAGGGAGGTATGGGCAGTCCCGCCCCCCCCCCTCCACAAAGGCAGGATGAATCTATAAATATCCTCCCTCTTTGAGTCTCTCTGCACTTACACAGTATGCTGGGATGAGAGAGTACGTACCTGTTTGCCAGCCACTCTGTCTCAGCTGGGGGGGCATTGGAGCAGTACAGAAAAAAAAAACTATATACATTTAGATCTTTTATTTAACATAACAAAATAAACAAAGTCCACCATCTGGAAACTGTAATAACAGTCCAGTAGTATTTCGTGTTTTAGATTTCGAAATGTCGCTTTTTTTTTGTTAAGTAGTATCTAGGGAGAACTCCAAAGTGGAGGCGTGCAATTCAATACTTTAAAGGGACATTATTCCAGCAGGTTTCATTCAACCTGTACGAAGCCAAGTTAGTTAATTCTGTAGAGGGTGATGCTACCAGGGCTGTGCGCTAAACCTGCAAATGGCTGGAATCGCTAGCAGGGCTCGGCAGCGCCCGGGCACAAAATGCCTCCTTTTTCTTTTGTTGCTCATTCCTGTCTAGCATTTTATAGAGGGACAGGAAACTGGAACAGGGAGGTTTTTTTTTTTTTTTGCAGCCCTCGTCGTCCTGCTTTTGCTGTGCGAGACACAGAGGGACACGGAATGAATCGGCGGCCCGGAAAATGAAATCAGACAGAAAATTCCGCGGCAGCAAATCCCAGACATGAAACCGTGGGATTGCACAGGGAGAGGGAAGGGGGAGGGACAGACAGACTGGAGCTGTGATATAAACCCCCCACCCCACCCCACATACACACACATTTTATTTGAATATTTTAACCCCTAACTGACTTCTCTTGTGTTTTGTTCTAGAAAGAGGGTCTTGATTAGATTTGCTACAATGAACCCTGAATAAACAAACCGTCTGGCAAGGCTTTCTGTCTAACTGTCCTTCTTTCTCTCTGCAGCCGCGACTCTGAACCCTGCTTGCTGTCAACATGTCGGATTTAGCAGTTGGAATTAACGGGTCAGTATTGTGTTCCGGACCAGCGGGGGGTGGGGTGGGGGGTTGATTTCTACTGCTTGAGGGCTGTGCTGAAAATCTCAGCAACAAAACGATTTAAAAGAAATGCCAAAGTAAAACACAGCTGCTGCAATCGGTTTCTCCCAGAATTCTGCAGTTTCTCCTGCTTCTTTTCTTCTGCTTTTCTTTTTCTTCCTTTTCTGCTGTTCTTTTCCCTGCTTTTTTCTTTTCATCTGCTTTTCTTTTCTGCTTCTTCTGCTTTTCTTTTTTTTCTTTTTCTTCTGTTTTCTTCTTATTAATATTACATGGGTTTTAGTAGTGGGGATAATTGAATGGTTGAGAAGAAAACAAAACATCCACCTTTCAGTCCTGCATTATTTTTAGCTGAACAATAAACTCCTTTATTGAGCAGATGTGAGAACCAGACACAAGCGATACATTTATTTCCATGTATTTGTACCCGACCTCAGACCCGCGAGGCTGCAGTGCGATCGCCGACGCAGTGTGTTTCACATGCGGGCTGAAAGGTTTCAGCTGTGAACCTGGATCTAAACAGATCGCTTTGTCTGAAAGCAATCTGTTGGGACATCTGCCACTGCACACCCTGCAGGAAAGGCTGAACGCGATTCGTGGCTTCAGACATGCTTTGAAAAAAAAAAAAAAAAAAACTCTAGTCCTGACTGCTCATCTCTCTCTCTCTCTCTCTCTCTCTCTCTCTCTCTCTCTCTCTCTCTCTCTCTTCCCCCTCTCTCTTTCTTCAGATTTGGCCGTATTGGTCGTCTGGTGCTGAGGGCCTGCCTCGAGAAGGGCATCAAAGTGGCAGCGATCAACGACCCCTTCATTGACCTGCAGTACATGGTACATCAGCTGTGAAACACCTCGACAGAGTCGCACACCTGAACACACAATCCGATCAGCTGTGAAACACCTCGACAGAGTCACACACCTGAACACACAATCCGATCAGCTGTGAAACACCTCGACAGAGTCGCACACCTGAACACACAATCCGATCAGCTGTGAAACACCTCGACAGAGTCGCACACCTGAACACACAATCCGATCAGCTGTGAAACACCTCGACAGAGTCGCACACCTGAACACACAATCCGATCAGCTGTGAAACACCTCGACAGAGTCGCACACCTGAACACACAATCCGATCAGCTGTGAAACACCTCGACAGAGTCGCACACCTGAACACACAATCCGATCAGCTGTGAAACACCTCGACAGAGTCGCACACCTGAACACACAATCCGATCAGCTGTGAAACACCTCGACAGAGTCGCACACCTGAACACACAATCCGATCAGCTGTGAAACACCTCGACAGAGTCACACACCTGAACACACAATCCGATCAGCTGTCTGACCGGAGTCTGACACGCCCGGGGCCGGACCCCGTGTCCCTCGAGGACCGGAGTCTGACACGCCCGGGGCCGGACCCCGTGTCCCTCGAGGACCGGAGTCTGACACGCCCGGGGCCGGACCCCGTGTCCCTCGAGGACCGGAGTCTGACACGCCCGGGGCCGGACCCCGTGTCCCTCGAGGACCGGAGTCTGACACGCCCGGGGCCGGACCCCGTGTCCCTCGAGGACCGGAGTCTGACACGCCCGGGGTGGGTTTGGGTCGTGTGTTTAGCCTGGAGCAGAGCTAGTGGTTAGTTGTTACTCTGTGGTGAAAGGCTGAGACGCACCGTGGTAGAGGCGCTGCTTTGGGCAGAGTCGCTCAGATTTGAATGGTTTGAATGATGGCTGTATTGAGATGGGGTTCAGTAGAAGGTCAGTTTTTTTGTAGCTTTGCTAAACAAGCTCTTGTCTTTCTGTGCGTTCGACATCACTGCTGAGCCCCCCCCCCTCTTTCTCTCTCTCTCTGTTCAGGTGTACATGTTCAAGTATGACTCCACTCACGGCCGCTATGCTGGAGATGTGAGGGCTGAGGATGGCAAGCTCCTTGTGGATGAGCACTCCATCTCTGTGTTCCAGTGGTAGGTCCTGTTTCTCTGACTGCTGGACAATTCCAGTTTAAAATCAAACCCCAATTCCCATTCGCTCACAGTCAATTCCAACACATCATGACAAGATCACAGTGCTGCAGCATTCTGTTAACATAGAGCCTCTCGCAAGAGCGGCAGCACATTCCTAAATTCCCATTCCCAAAAAACATACCGTGGGATACTTTATAAGGGTCGCAGGACCAAGAGGGCAATTGTACTATGAGAAGTTTCTTGTCTGTTACACTTTATAATGTGTATCTCTCTCTCAGTATGAAGCCAGCTGAGATTCCCTGGGGAGATTCTGGCGCTCTGTACGTTGTGGAGTCTACTGGAGTCTTCCTCTCCATCGATAAAGCTTCTGTGAGTACTGGAAACACACACGCACACTCACTCTCTCTCTCGCACACCCACACACACTCCCTGTCTCTCTCCCTGTCTCTCTCTCTCTCGCACACACACACACACACTCCCTGTCTCTCTCTCTCTCGCACACACACACACACACACCCTGTCTCTCTCTCTCTCGCACACACACACACACACACTACAGAGAGAGAAGAGAGTGTGTGTGGTCTCTCTCTCTCTCGCACACACACACACACACTGTCTCTCTCCCTGTCTCTCTCTCTCTCGCACACACACACACACACTCCCTGTCTCTCTCTCTCTCGCACACACACACACACACACTCCCTGTCTCTCTCTCTCTCTCGCACACACACACACACACACACTCCCTGTCTCTCTCTCTCTCGCACACACACACACACACTCCCTGTCTCTCTCTCTCTCACACACACACACACACACACACACTCCCTGTCTCTCTCTCTCTCACACACACACACACACACACACACTCCTGTCTCTCTCTCTCACACACACACACACACACACACACACACTCCCTGTCTCTCTCTCTCTCTCTCACGCACACACACACACACACTCCCTGTCTCTCTCTCTCTCGCACACACACACACACACACTCCCTGTCTCTCTCTCTCTCGCACACACACACACACACTCCCTGTCTCTCTCTCTCACACACACACACACACACACACCCTGTCTCTCTCTCTCCCACACACACACACTAACAAAAGTGAACAAAGCCTGTTCAGCTGACTGAGGACCAACTTTGGCCAGAATTGGCCAGTCCAGTCCTGGTCTTTGTTCCAAACTCTGGTGTAAATAGTTCTATTAACCCAATTCATTATCCCTCCGTCTCATTGTGTCTGACTGTGGAGCGGACTGGGGCTCCAGGACTGTGATTGATTGATTGAACTCTCCTGCCTTATTCCTCAGTCAAATCGGCTTCTTGACTGCTTTTCTCTCGGCTCCTGTTGCAATGCTAATATGTAATTGTAGATATAACAATGCAATCTTATCTTGTTGCGTCTTGGTTGATGTTGTATTTTTGTAGTTGTATTTGCAATTACTGTGCGCTGCACTGTATTTAAATATGAAGCTTGCATTGTAACCCTGTGCCGCCCTGTAACTCCTGCAAGTCACCTTGGATAAAAAGGCATCTGCCAAATAAATAAATATGTGATTCTGTCGTCCTTCCCCAGGCTCACCTGCAGGGCGGCGCTAAGAGGGTGGTGGTGTCGGCCCCCTCCCCCGACGCCCCCATGTTCGTGATGGGGGTGAACGAGGACAAGTACGACCCCTCCAGCATGACCATCGTCAGGTGAGCTAAATACAAAACCTGAACCAGAAACTGCAGCGTGAAGCGCATCTCTAGCTACGGGCCCAAGCAGCACCCCCTAGAGAACGAACCCATTCTGCTTCTGGTAGCCTTTTTATATGTGATTTCATTGCGTGGTTTCTTTGATTACACAGTGATAAATAAAATAAATTATGTTCATGTAGTTGTTTTGTTTTTCTATTAAATGATGCAAAACTTTTGGCCATAGCTGTAAAATAATAATAATAATAATAATAATAATAAATAATATTATTATATAGAATAAAGTAAAGATCTTTAGAAATCTTACGCATTTCCTGTCATCTTTCCCTGGCTGCGACCGACGCAAACTAACCACCAGGTTCTTGTCCTTGGGTGGGAGGTGGGGGGGGGGGGGGGGTGGGGGGGGGGGGGGGGGGGGGGGGGGGGGGGGGGGTTTGGAGGAAACCGAGCTCTAATGGCTTTCCCTTATTTCCATAGCAACGCCTCCTGCACCACCAACTGCCTGGCTCCCCTCGCCAAAGTCATCCACGACAACTTCGGGATCAGCGAGGCTCTCATGGTCAGTGCTGGTCTCGGAAACGCCACCCTGCAGAACGTTTTGCTCCCTGTGTCTCTCTGCCTTTGTATTGCATGCCACCTTCTTGACCAGGAATCCTATCATTCCTTGATTTCTTTATTTTTATCTCCACGGGGGACGTTCCTGGTGAAACCAATAAAGTTTTTAAATAAAATACAAATTTAAATATACACGTAGAGGAGCGCCCTGCTTGTGTGAGAAGGCGGAGGTCGATAGGTATTCAGTTCACTGTGTTGTCTGGGCAGGTGAGTGATGAACTCCAGTTCCTAGGTCTTGTGTAGCGTGCCTGTGTTAGGGGAGGTGCAGAAACTCCTTCTCATGCTCAGTATTGTGTGTTTTTTTAAGAAGTATTTATCAGCAGGTATTCAGTAACTCTGTGCATCGGCTTTCAGAAAGCTCAACGGGGAAGGTTAAAGGACCTTCAGGAGTGGGGCTTGATTGTAAAGGCAAGGGAAGGACAGCGATTCACGTTTTGAAACCCAGACCATCATCAGAATACCTGCCAAATACTTCTTGAAGGCAATTCCGCTCCTATTGAGGAATCCTATTGATTTTGCAGCAGCCAGAAACCTCGCCCCAAACAGGGCAAGACGACATCTCTTATGCAACAAGATATTGAGACTAGTTATTAAGACTGATCTACTTTGTTTTCACGCCTCCAGACCACTGTCCATGCCTACACTGCCACCCAGAAGACAGTGGACGGTCCCTCTGCCAAGGCCTGGCGTGACGGGAGAGGCGCCCACCAGAACATCATCCCGGCGTCCACTGGCGCCGCCAAGGCTGTGGGCAAAGTGATCCCTGAGCTCAACGGGTAAGCGCCAGCCAGGCGCGCCCCCTGGGCTCTCTGCTCATTGGATCAGCCGCTAGTTACCATGGGAACAGTATTATGGGACACTGCTATGTGTCACTCGCATGCTACTTGATCAGTCTTTATTGTTTATAAGATACAGGTGGAGTTTGGGACTGTAACAAAGTTACAGTTTTATGGGTTACAGGTAGAGTTTGAGGGGGGTGGGAAACAGAGTTATTAATGACCGTGTAGAAACGATCCCGGTAATCCTGGATATTTCCCGATGCATGCCCCATGTCCCTCCCCTTTCCCAGGAAGCTGACCGGCATGGCGTTCCGAGTGCCGGTGGCCGACGTCTCGGTGGTTGATCTGACCTGCCGGCTGACCCGCCCCGCCAGCTACGAAGAGATCAAGGAGGCAGTGAAGAAGGCGTCGGAAGGGCCGCTGAAGGGGATCCTGGGATACACCGAGGACGCGGTAAGAGAAGGGGGGCCCTGACTTTGCAATGCCTCCCTGTGCTTTACCAGACCTCTCTGTGCTTTACAATGCTTCCCTGTGCTTTACCAGACCTCTCTGTGCTTTACAATGCTTCCCTATGCTTTACCAGACCTCTCTGTGCTTTACAATGCTTCCCTATGCTTTACCAGACCTCTCTGTGCTTTACAATGCTTCCCTATGCTTTACCAGACCTCTCTGTGCTTTACAATGCTTCCCTATGCTTTACCAGACCTCTCTGTGCTTTACAATGCTTCCCTATGCTTTACCAGTCCTCTCTGTGCTTTACAATGCTTCCCTATGCTTTACCAATCCTCTCTGTGCTTCACAATGCTTTTACTGTTCTCCACAGGTCGTCTCGACCGACTTCACAGGAGACACGCACTCCTCCATCTTCGACGCTGGCGCTGGTATCTCCCTCAATGACAACTTTGTGAAACTCATCTCCTGGTAAGGGGCTCCGGTCTCACCCTGGGACTTTGTTCAGCGCACTACAGTTCCTTCTAGTTTCACCTTTTTTTTATTGTAACCCTCTCTCCCCTCCTCCCCGTCTCTCCCTGCAGGTATGATAACGAGTACGGCTACAGCACCCGTGTGGCTGACCTGCTCAGCTACATGCACTCTAAGGAGTAGCGTCCCTTTCCACAGGGGAGAGGACCGGATCCACTCCGGACCATCTCGCACTGCTCTGCTACTTTAGTTCTGCCGTGAGGCCAGTCACTTCCCAGCCTCGTCCACTCTCTCCCCCCAGGGGGCGCTATTTCTGCGTAGTTTGTGTGTTGAGTGTTGGAGTCCCGTCAGCCCCCTGTACCTCACCCGGGAAATCTAGTCACGCCTGCTTGGTGTAGTCCTTTCATTGGGTGTATCTTGTTGTCGTTGTTAAAACTAATAAAGAGATCTTAACAGAACACACGTGTCTGTGTGCTTGTGTGTGTGTGTGTGTGTGCTTTGGACGTCAAAATCCTTCATGCATTTGAAGGTCTCTGATGGTTTCAGGTTACTACAGCGCTGAATGACAAGTCTGGTTTGCAACCCATGATGCAACCGGCTGCTATTGTATACAGATACTACAAGATGAGAAGACTGGGATTGGTTCATTCTTAGAGCCAAGATCTCTACCACAGCTGACGTCATGTGTGGTGGCCCTTTTAAAGCGAAGAGGTCAAGACCCTTGATTTATATTTTAGAAGCTTTGGGATATCCTTTATAATAGCATCCTATAGGAAAAACACACAGTAGCAATGTGTAATAAAGCACAGAGAGGTCTGGTAAAGCATAGGGAAGCATTGTAAAGCACAGAGAGGTCTGGTAAAGCATAGGGAAGCATTGTAAAGCACAGATAGGTCTGGTAAAGCATAGGGAAGCATTGTAAAGCACAGAGAGGTCTGGTAAAGCATAGGGAAGCATTGTAAAGCACAGAGAGGTCTGGTAAAGCATAGGGAAGCATTGTAAAGCACAGAGAGGTCTGGTAAAGCACAGGGAAGCACTGTAAAGCACAGAGAGGTCTGGTAAAGCATAGGGAAGCATTGTAAAGCACAGAGGTCTGGTAAAGCATAGGGAAGCATTGTAAAGCACAGAGAGGTCTGGTAAAGCATAGGGAAGCATTGTAAAGCACAGAGAGGTCTGGTAAAGAACAGGGAAGCATTGTAAAGCACAGAGAGGTCTGGTAAAGAACAGGGAAGCATTGTAAAGCACAGAGAGGTCTGGTAAAGCACAGGGAAGCATTGTAAAGCACAGAGAGGTCTGGTAAAGAACAGGGAAGCATTGTAAAGCACCGGGAAGTGCTCCTAATATACTGTCTCGCATTTGGTACTCTCAAACTCCCGACCTTCGTGTATTTGTGTGTGTGTGTGTGTGTGTGTGTGTGTGTGATATATATACCTTAATATACATTGTACCACATACGTTGTCTAACAGATTATACCACAGATACAACACAATGTCAACCGACGCGCCGCTTTTGAAAGTCGTGACTGCATAGCTTCCTGCAGTTAAACCGGTAATTTCTATTAAAAACAAAACAAAACAAAACAAAACCCGAATTGAATCACAAATAGCTGAATGCGATTTTATAAACAGAAACGTGTCTCTGGTGTTTTGGGTGGTTGAGCGATTCTTAAAAACGTTTGTTTGGTAGAATTTGTTTTGGTAGAACAGTACAACAGATTATGGACGTAATTTAATACCGTCTTTCTAGATTCGACTCGCCTATAACCATACTGTTTCTATGCTACGATTACTAAAGGAATTAAAATTATTATATTATATCAAATGAGGGGAGGGGAGGGTGCTTTCCCACGGAACTCGATCGCGTGTGTCTGTGTTTCCCCCACCTGCTCCCGGAATGATAAGAGAGCAGGACCCATTTCCGGAGTGTTGCTCGGTCCTGGAAGGATTTGCTGAATCTCAAGCCGAGGGGCGGCGGCGTGTCTTCTAGTTTCTCGGTCGTTTATAATTGAAATAAACCCCGTTTGTTCGTCCAACAGAATAATCAAGCAACAAACAAGCCAGCCCTTTCAGGGAGAACCCAGTTACAGGAGATTTGGGGTCTAATTCTCACCCCACGGTGGTTTATCTCACTTGGATGGGATAATAATCGGATTTGTTTTACGGTTTAGACCGCTGCCGGTTGTAAAACAAGGCAGTGCAATTGTCTCGTTGTTTTTTTTTTGACTGCGTTGTTAATTGCGTTATCTACGGTTTGCAGTGCTGACGCGATTCACATCGTAGATTGACTAGACAGCAATCGACCATCTTTTTCCATTGTAAATTGGTTTCTGGTGACAGATAGGGAATTAAACGAGTTTCCCTCAAGCATTCCAATAATAATAATAATAATAAGATCATCCGAAAATGACGCTGTTCCATTTTGGAAACTGTCTGGCGTTAGCATACTTCCCTTACTTCATCGCGTACAAGTGCAGCGGGCTGTGAGTACTCTTTCACTTTTAATTTCAATTGCGTGCTGTTTGGAGAAGGACAGGGTTTGGGCTGTTTGATCATTTGGAAGTGACGTGATAATTGAGGGGTGGGGGTCGTTTTGTGAGCCTGACAACACTCGTCACGGAGCAAAATTGCGATTAGGAATTTGAAACAGAGCTCCACACGCTGGAAACAGATTCACATCAGCCGAGGCCGCTGTTTTCCGTTAGACTGGCCTCGCAGTCTGGCCATCGCGGCAATGTCTGAAAGCCCCGGCCCTTCGAAAGGAATTGATTGAATTGCAAGAACAGAGGAGTCGACCTTCAACCCAGCTGAAATGTCCTGTAATTAAGTTACAGTGTTGTTTTGCCTTGTAACGGACTGTATTGAATGTATTTGCATTGTTTTTTGCTGTTTGTATTGAGTGTGCTATGCCCTGTGTTATGCATTGATTGCTTTGTGATGGTGGTCCACTATGAAAGGCGCTATGTGTTGTTTTTTCCTTTCCTCTCTGCAGATCGGAGTACAATGCATTCTGGAGGTGTGTTCAAGCAGGTGCTGCTTACCTTTTCGTTCAGCTCTGCAAGGTAGAATGGACGTCTGCAAATACCTCCTGTACTTTTTAAACAGGAAAAACTGTGGTAATAATGCCACAGCCACCCCCTCTGATTTTAAGGCTCAGGTTTCCACTGTGCAGGGTTGGCAATGAGACTCCCGTTGCATAGCAAGTTGATCCATTCCTGGTTTTGCTGTGAGTTTAGTAAGACACACCTGAGATTGTTACCAGCACACAGTGGTGAGCCAGAATCATAGTAAAACCTGGAAAGGGTTAAACTGCTATGCAATAGGAGTCTTATTTCCATCCCTGCCTGTATAATACACGAGGAAGGAGACGAGCATCACAAGGTCATTCTCTGCAAACAGTTTATTGGCAAATAACAATCCAGTATTTTGAGTGTTGGTGAGTAATCCCTGTCTGCCTTGGCTCTTCACAGATGCTGTTCCTGGCCACCTTTTTTCCGACGTGGGAGGGAGGCGCTGGGGTTTATGATTTTGTTGGCGTGAGTGTTCAGTTTAAACAGTCTCAAATGTTATTTATTATCCATACAACTTCGTGTTATGCTTGAAACGTTTTTACAGATGTGCTCGGGGGAGCTCTGAACCCCAGGACTGGGTGCAGCAGCAGCAGGGCTAGTGTGAGTTTCTAACCCTGCTCAAACTCCTGGCTCCTGATCATTGCAATATTAATAATACTAGACTTCATTGAGGGGAGCTCTGAACCCCAGGACTGGGTGCAGCAGCAGCAGGGCTAGTGTGAGTTTCTAACCCTGCTCAAACTCCTGGCTCCTGATCATTGCAATATTAATAATACTAGACTTCACTGAGGGGAGCTCTGAACCCCAGGACTGGCTGCCGCAGTGAGCTTCTAAGCCCAATAATCCTGTGACCGTGCCTTATTGCTCTGAGCCCCTCATACTGATCTCTGTCTCTGCTCTCTCTCTCTCTCTCTCTCTCTCTCTCTGTCTCTGCTTTCTCTCTCTCTCTCTCTCTCTCTCTCTCTCTCTCTCCAGGAGTTCATGAAGGCCACAGTGGACCTGGCTGATCTGCTGGGGCTGCACCTGGTCATGTCCTGGAACGCTGGCAAGGGCGAGTATAAGATCATGGTGGCAGCGATGGGCTGGTCGACCGCGGAGCTCGTCATGTCCAGGTGCTACGAGGAGCCAGTCCGTAATATGCAATACAGACCGCAGTGTTAAAGAGAGGGCTCTCTAATCCTCTCTTTCTCCTCTCTGCTGTCTCTGCTGTCTCTCTTGTGCAGGTGCATTCCTCTGTGGGTCGGAGCTCGTGGGATCGAGTTCGACTGGAGATACATTCAGATGAGCTTCGACTCCAACATCAGTCTGGTACGCCTCCCCCTTTCGTCTGATCAGATACAAACTGCTGCTTCTGTATGCACCTGAGCTTGTTAGCTAGACACACTGGGGGCTGATCAAGCTGCTAGTAAAACCTGGACTGGGCGACACTGCTGTGTGGTAAAATATTAACCCCCGCCTCCCCTTCTCTCTCTGCCAGCTCGCTAGAACACTTCTGTCTGATTTTCTCAGTGCTTTTGTACAGCAGGAAGGTGAACCTGGGTCTGTGATTCAGTCTCTCCCCTGTCTGACTGTCAGTCTGTCTGTGTGTCTGTGTCTAGGGTACAGAGTCAAGTTTCTCCGGGCTCACAGTGTAATCTCTCCCTCTCCCTCTCTCTCTCTCTGCAGGTTCACTATGTTGCCATGGCCTCTGTGGTGTGGATGTTCACGCGCTATGACCTGCCCAAGAGTTTCCGGTTGCCTGTAACTGCACTGCTGGGGCTCTGTGTGTACAAGGCTTTCCTCATGGAGTGAGTGTGCTCGAGGGGGGGGGGGGGGGGGGGGCAGCAGCAGCTGTTGGTGATGCATAGTTCACCCCACTAGTCTCTGGATTTGAAATGAAACCTACTTCTTCTGCTAAATGACTACTGATCATCATAATAATAATAATAATAATAATAATAATAATAATGTATTTGGGAGGCACAGCGTTGACTGCTCTGAAAATGCACGGTGGTTTATTTGGGGTCAGAGTGTCGCTGATGCCGTTTCATCTCCTGTCCCGGCAGGCTCTTTGTTCACATGTTTCTGCTGGGCAGCTGGACGGCTCTGCTTGTGAAAGGAGTGCTGACCGGAGCCATCTCTATGTGCTCCCTCTTCCTGTTCGTCACCCTGGTGCATAGCAACTGAGACCCCCTTCCTGGGCTTACAGGGCTTACTCATCGTTACAGGAGAGCCGTTGAAGGCTCGACACTCGCTTCTGTTTATAATAATATGGGTTTTTTTTTTTTTTTTTTTTTAAATCAAGTTTAATTGTAAAAAAAAAAAAAAAAAAAAAAAAAAAAAAAAAATCAATAATAATAGTAAAAATAATAATTGCCTGAGATTTGAAATAAAAAAAAAATCCAGTTATTAAAAAAAAAAAAAAAAAAAAAAAGATTCTAGCTTTATTTCTTTCTTTCTTTATTTATTTCCACCATCCACACTAAGCATGTTGGTGACATTTCATGTTGGCACTGTAGAAATCAGGGCAGCCCAGTCCTGGGGAACCCCCTGTGTCCTCCAGCTGAGCTCGAGACTGGACCCTTACTGGAACCCCTCGTTTGCTTAATTAGAACTTTTTAATTGTTCTCGGCTACTAAAAAAAATAATAATAATAATAAAGTTGCAGAGTTCAAGTTACTCATTAAATGTTACTGCTAATTTGAAATCTGCAACTGTTGAAGAGCTGAAAACCAAATTAAAAAAACTGCCTAATTGAGCAAAGTTTCTGTTCAATTCAGAGTCTAGCTCAGTAATTGAGAGGGGGTCACCCCTTCAGAACAGGGCTTATTTACAAAGATTGACAGTGTGGCCAGCTTTGGTCGGCCGTGGTAAAAATATATTGAATAGTGTTTTTGTTGTGTGTGTATTAAATGAACCCAGGAAAGGGTTAAATTTAGAGCCTTGGTTTTAAATACCCCTTTTTTCACGCGAGAACGTGGATAGAATGGGCGTGGGCCGTGGAGGGGGCTCGGGGGCTGTTTTCTGCAGTTGTTGTTTCATGCTTTGTCCACCAGGTGGCTCCAGAACCTAACGACCGTCTATCAAAGGCAGTCAGCGTTTTTTGCAGTTTTGAATTCCCCTGCTTTCTGGCCCGCTTCCCGGCAGCAGGACATTACCATCAAGGCAATGCGAAAATGCAGTTTGAATCGATTGCACCGTATCCTGTGCAATTCCCTTTAATAACGAGTTTAAGAGTCATATAGAGACGTGTTTTAGAAATTAAACGAGAAAGGCTGATTTACGGCCCCAGCGTTTAGAAACATTGACTATATATAATAATAATAATAATAATAATAATAATAAAACAGTTCTCTCAAAATTCCATAAACAGAACCAAACACCAGACTAGGCCTGTACAATATTAAACGGGCTATTTTGTAATTGAGCATTTGGCTTGAGCCCTCTGGGTTTGCCATGATGTGTAAGCCGCTATTGAAATGCTCCGGCCTGCAAATAATCACGTTCTAGTGGGTTTAAATGATATCGCTTTCTCGAAGGTGTGTTTTTTGTTAGAAAAGGGGAAGTTCAGCTGAAGAAGGAGTTCTTTGACTTCTCGAAAGCGTGTGGTTGCAATGATTGTGTGTTTAGTGCGATCCCAGGTGTCGCGTCTCCCTTCTCCCCTTAATATTAAGAGATTCCTGACGCGAGAATGGCACACAAACATCATGCTGAAGAACACCTAAAAACATTGTTCCCATGGAAACCCGCTTTATTAAACAACGTTCTCACCTTTTATTATACCTTAAGCGCCAGCTGACGTCAAGTCACAGGTTCTAGTCCTTTTTAAGAGAAATCAATCTGTCATCAAAACAAACGAGGTCCTGTTGGAAGTGACTCTGCAGCAGCAGTTGGTGCTGATTTTTTTTAAATGAAGTTTTATGATTGCTTTGGATTCCGTTGTTGTCCTTTCGATCCCCAGATCTTTAGATAATCTAATTTCAGTTTTCTTATCGATAGTTCCAAAGAACAGCTGCAAGGAAATGCTGGCAAATACCAATGTTACCTTTCAAAGTTGTGATTAAAAGAGCCGGTTCTTCGAAACGCTCGCTATATAAACCAAAACTGAAAGGCAGTCACGCCAATGCGTGCCAGCAAGCCATTGTCTTCACTTGGCTTGCTGTGTTCTCGTCTAGTGGCCGAGCTCCAGAAGCGCTTCGGGAGCGCTCTTTGTGATAACAATCTGCTGGCATCACAAAAAAGCTTTTGGTTTTCATTAAAAGGAATGAAATATGGTCAACAATTAACCATGGTCATCTGATACAACAACAACAAAAAAAAAAAAGACAGACACTGTTTTTTTTACGACTTTATGAAGCAAAGTTTGTTCATTCTAGAGGGTGATGTAAAGGCTGGAGCGGTATACATTTGACTGGGTTTTCTCAAGAGGTTGCTGATAATTGCACTTCTGATAAGAAGCACCTCTAACGCAAACCCACTCGTCTTCCGTCCGTGTCCTGCGATCAGACCGGGACGCGGCAGTAGCCGTTAGTCGTGGGCTTTCTCCGGAGGGCTCAGACTGTGCAGAACAGGGAGCAAGGTCGCAGTGAGCTGGCTGATCTCGGCCCCAATCTCTGCCACTCTCCGCACCAGGATCTCCTGCTGCGCAGCCAGGCTTTGCAGAACCGCCAACTGCTCCTTCCGCTGAGCCTTCATAAGGTCCAGGGTACCGACTGTAGCGGCTTGCCCGCCGGTCGCTTGCACGGTGTGCCCGGTGCTGTGGGGTGAAGGCACCTCCTCTTCTGTTTGATTGGCTGCAAGAAACCACCCAAAAATTACATTAGTAACACACCCACTGCTTTAAATCCCAAGCTCTCGGTCTGATGAAAAATGAACTCGCCGATGGCCCGCCTTCCTTTAGCAATCCATTACGATGACCTTGTCGTCCTCCCAACCTGCACCTGCTTTCTGGCTTCGTCTGGGGGGGGGGGGGGCAGCTGTCCTGTACCCCCCCCCCCCGACCTGTGGCTTTCCTACAGTCAGCCTCTCCACTTATCTGTAAGCTAATTTTATAGACAGGTCGTACCTCCAAAGGCAAAGTCAATAAACAAAGACTGTAGTCTAAAAAGAATAATGTAAAATCTAGTGCTTTAAGAGATCATCTATTGAGTTTCTTGACTGAAGGAAGCTTTTTGCTATAGGAAACTTTTAGAAGGGCTACATCCCGTTGAAGGATTAAGAGGTCTCCAAAAAGGTACAGGTGCAAATGTACCCGTCACGTGCAGGGTCACATCGTCACGGGAGCTGTTGATTTTGTTGGTGGCTGTGCAGGTGTATTGTCCCTCGTCCGCCTTCTCCACTGCGTAGATTGTCAGAACGCTCTGGTCCGAGTTAAACCCAAACCGCCCGGGTTCAGCCACAACAGGACCTCCGTCCCTGAGAGACACCAACGTATGGGAATGTCGCACACACAGCATTACCCTCTATAGAACAAACTCGTTTAGTTTCATGAAGTCGAGTGAATTACACAACGAAGCGCTTTGGAGTTTTACTACTTAACTGAAAAACTGACAGCAAAAAACTGAGAAATCTAAATACTCTTATGGCTTTCCGGTAGACTTATTTGCGAAATCATTTTGTAGTTTCCTTGATTATGTGATGTTAAATAAAAGATCTAAATTATGTTTTTTTTTTTTTTATTTGAACAGCTGTAGCTCTGGCAGTTTGATTGGACAGAGCCATTGCAGGTTGGCTACCTGATCCAGCTGATGTAAGGATGGGGGTGTCCATTTACCAAACAGGCCAAGGAGACATTGACGCCGGAGCCAGCCGTCACATTGACCTTCCCCTCTCGAATCCGGACAGTGGGGGGAACTAGAAGGGGGGGAATAAATCGACCAATCAGGTTATTGTAATCTTGTGGGTCTGAAAGGGTAGATCACATAATTAAAATTCAACAGCATTATAGATTTAGGCAATTACTAATCAAATTAAAAAACTAATCAGCAGAGACGAAGGCCAGTCAAGCCATTTTCTACCAGTCATACCGCGAATAAAACCCATTCTAAATGACGCACAGTTTAACGCTAAATGAAAGATCTCTTTAATGACGCTGGTAAACGATAACGGAAACAGGTAGCTCTCCGGATCGATTATCTCTTACCGTTCACCACCACAGAGATATCCAAACTCTGCACCTCCCCCCTGTCCACAATCCGCCCCTCGCACCGATAGAGGCCCTGGTCAGACCCCCGGACCCCCTGAATCAGGAGACCCTGGGCAGTCAGCAGGAAGCGACCTTCGGAAAGAGACACAATTATTTTTACACAATCTATATATATATATATATATCATATATATATATATATATATATGAAGCTTCATCACCCCTGTTTAATGCCCCCCTGAGCTCATTATCACCAGACTGAAATGACAGGACTATAATGGGACGGCAGAAGTGACACAGACTTCTCAAGCAAGGTGGCACAGAGCACCGCACACTGGGGTGTCTGTTGAAAATGCATTTGGTTCACGATCTTTTTCCTGTACTGGGAGGTTCTACATCAACAGCTGCCTGTTCATTGGGTTTTTTTTTTTTTTTTTTTGCTGCGTTCTGGTGATCTCCTGATCAAGCAGGCTGTCGATATCTTTTTTTTTTTTTTTTTGTCTCAGTCTGTCTGAAGTGATATTAAAATTATTTTACAGTGTGCAACGTACCGTCCTCTGTGTGCATCACATCCCTTCCTTTGTGCTTCCAGGTGACGAGGGGCTGAGGGATCCCGGTGACATCACATGGGACGAACGCCTCCGAACCTTCCAGGAACTCGTGGTACGTTTTGGGATTCAGAAAGGTTGGCTTTTCTGCGGCGAGAAGCAGGAGGTCACCGGTGAAGACGGAACAAGACTGTGCTTCAGACTGGATCTGCCACGTCAGCGTTTTAAACTTCTCTCTAAGCACAGCTGGTATACCAGAGTGTAACCGTTAAACAGTGCCCCCTGCAACACTAGCCCCTCACTGCAATAAGACAATGGTGAGATTCAGTCTTACAGGTGAAGTATCTTACAGGTCTGTTAAACTAGGCTGTCAGACTGGAAGCGTTAAGCAGCCAAACGGCTCAGAGCGAGAATTTTCTCCGCTCAGGCTGATCACATAGGAGGCTGTGTGGTCTGGTGGTTTAAAGACAAGGGCTTGATACCAGGAGGTTCAAATCACGGCTCAGCCACTGGCTTTGTGACCCTGAGGAAGGTGCTTCATCTCTGTCGGGTGAGATGTTGTTGTAAGTGACTCCGCAGCTGATTATAATAACAATAATAATAATAATCTTTATATTGTACCTTTCATAGTGGACCACTATCACAAAGCGCTTTACAAGATACGAGACTAGGGTGTGTGAGCTATGCGTCAGCTGCAGAGTCACTTACAACAACGTCTCACCCCAAAGACACAGCACAAGGAGGTGAAGTGACTCGCTCAGGGTTACACAGTGAGGACGGAGCTGGATTTGAACCGGGGACCACCTGGTTATAAGCCGGTTTCTTGGACCACTGGACCACACAGCCTCCTCAATCATTGATGAAATCTGCTCTGAGCTACCCAGAGAGAGAGAGAGAGAGAGCGTGGAGCAGACCACGCTGTTAGTGGTTTCTTTCACTGAGCTGCTCCGAACGGCTCGCTTGCCCGACGCTCACAGTCATTGGTTTATTTATCGCCAGTAATATTGTAAGGAAGGGCGAAACAAGGATAGCCTTGTTTCTGTGGTTTTATTCCAGTTGAAAGAATTCCTGACTTACAGGGAACCCTAACGGAAATAAACAGGGTTTCTTACGGACGACGGTAACCGTGACAGCGGCGGTCTCGGCGTAGCTCTCGTCAAATCGGCACACACACTGATATCTCCCCGCATCCTGCAGCTGCGCGTCTCTGATCACCAGTTTGGAGACGATCTTGTCTGCTTGTTCCACCTGGAGGCGCTCGTCCTCCCTATCTCTGATTTCTTTTCCGCTGGGGTGCAACCACTTCATCTCCTGCACAGCGCCCTCCACTGAAAAGCAACACAGAGGAGTTATTTTTAACTGCGTCGTGATACGCAGGCGCCCTGTCCGACTGGGCATGTCGAGAAGTCTGCAGGGTATTATTAGGTGACCTTACATCGTGTAACTGGGAATTAACGTTATTACAGAACTTAGCAAGCTATGTTAATTGTGTGATATAACCATGGGAAAAGTAACGAATACAATACAGACCTACACAGACGAACACCTTGGACTCATTCAGTTCAATATATCCAAGAGATGGCATGATCTCCACTCTGGTTTCTAAAATAAAAATGAAAGTTGGTTAATTTATTTACATACACACACGGTCTGGTGTCTGGACAGATCCTTGCTCCATCCTCAGAATGTTAAGCTGAGGGAAAACAGAGCTGCTTCCTGGCTTGGTGGGACTGGGTTTCAGGAGACTGGGTTTCAGGACGCTGCGTGCCACACCAGGGGGGTCTTGCGAGTTTGATACAGCAACCTCAGACTAGGTCTCCCGCTGGTCTCCTGCAACCAGCTTTCAAGCAACTGTTAAAAGTGGCTTTGTGTTCAACCCAGCTTTATATTTCACACCAAGTGATAGACTTGCTCAGGTTCCTACACTACCCGTACAACAGTGCAGACAGCAGAGTGCAAATCGATTAGAAGATCCGTCATCGATCTCCTTTATACACCCGCCTGCATGAAAACCTCCATTTCCACTCAGCAATCAGGGATAGAGAAACGATAGGCTCTCCTGTGTGAACGTGTCAGGCTGCTTTGTGCTTTAATTAATTAGGCAGCTTCTGAAAAGTCTCCTTCGTTTTATCGTGTGTGGCCCTGTGTTCCTTTTCTCTTGCTGTTTGAAATGAATTGCACGGGTGGCCTGTTGAAGACATCAGTTAAATGTGACCAGCACTAATTTGCCTCTTTCCCCAGATTTTCAGTTCCAGTGGTTTGATTTCATAACACCCAACAAATCAAAACTACAGAAGCAACGGGGTGTTCTAATGAATGTGCAAGCTAGTGTATTAACTTATAATAATAATAATAATAATAATAATAAAAAATAATAATAATAATAATAATAATAATAATAATAATAATAATAATAATAATAATAATAATATGCTTACCTGTTGTAATAACCAGCAATAACCCCCAGATAAACACTAGCATGGATTTCATTGCAGATTTTCAGTAAAGTGACTGGAAATGCTGCAAACGTCATGAAGTGGCCAAACTGACAGAACAACTGACTGCCCAGCAGATGAAGACACTGCCAGGCTTTGCAAAAAAACAACATACAGCCAGAGATCTTCCGATCACAGCTCATCCTGTTTGCTCCTTATCTTCTCCATCAACTAAATAACTAAACCATGCAAAGAATCCCCACCCTTCTGAGGCGCCACTGCTCTCCACCCACCTCCCTTTTCCTGAGCCCCAACACAGGATGCAGAACAGGACGTCCCACGCCTGGTCCAGGGACCCCCCTCTGTGTGTCTGTCTGGCTTTCATTCTTAATCATTTGAACCCTCAATTGAACAGATTAGCTTAATTAGGACTTTTTAATTCATTGTTCTCATCTTTTTTTCAAGTGCACTTATTGTTAACAGAATCTCCAGCTGGCTCTGGTGTTTACATAGTGGATAGTTAATCCACTTGTGCATTATAATGTCATTCTGCGTCGTTGCAATGTGCTTTACTGTGGAAATCTTTCTGCACGATATAGTTAAGTACACAATTGTATCAGAAAGGGGGTCAGGGTTATAGCTTGCAGAAAGATTTGCACAGTACATTGCGACTATGCATAATCACATTGGAATGATGTGTAAGAGTCTGTTTATTTATTAATTAACCACACATGCAAAGTGATTCGAGACACTTCATGCAAAGTGTTCCTGTCAGTAGGATGTGCGGAAACCAACTTGGCTTATTGCAATTGCCTTTAATCATTCAGTTAAGCCCCTGCCTCTCCTAAAACAAACAGTGCAGCCAGCCAAGTCCTGTGCCTGGGGCTACCAAAGGGGCTTTGCAAGCTCTGCTGGAAATTGTGTTGTCAACATTCACGGGTGAAGGAAGGCTTGTCAGTCCCCTGAATTCATGCTTACACTTCAGCTGGGAATGCATCAGGCATTTGAACAATTAACCCGTTTAAGACCCTCGGTTTAGTTCCATTGATCCAATTGTGTCTGTTTCGTTGTAGGTTTGATCTACATTACATCTGAGTTCCATTCAGCGTTTTTGCATGATTTGGTAACCCACTGGATATTGCAGAATTTCCCTTCCCTCACTGAAACATGCCCCTCAGGGAGTTTCCCCAGAGCGCTCCTCAATGAGCGCCCATGCTCCTTTATGTCAGGGCTGTTTCCCTGTTTGCGGAGGGGGGGGGGCCTGGGGAATGATTACTGAGCAGCAAACTCTAGAAGATGTTCTGCAGTCTGGGTAATTGTGGTTTTTAACAGATCAAAGAACAACCCTGAAGTGCTGTTAAAGAAACAACAATCTCATAGCCAAGGGAGGAGGGAGGAAGAAATCCGTCGCTTTACCAGACCTCTCTGTGCTTTACAATGCTTCCCTGTGCTTTACCAGACCTCTCTGTGCTTTACAATGCTTCCCTATGCTTTCCCAGACCTCTCTGTGCTTTACAATGCTTCCCTATGCTTTACCAGACCTCTCTGTGCTTTACAATGCTTCCCTATGCTTTACCAGACCTCTCTGTACTTTACAATGCTTCCCTATGCTTTACCAGACCTCTCTGTGCTTTACAATGCTTCCCTATGCTTTACCAGACCTCTCTGTGCTTTACAATGCTTCCCTATGCTTTACCAGACCTCTCTGTGCTTTACAATGCTTCCCTATGCTTTACCAGACCTCTCTGTGCTTTACAATGCTTCCCTATGCTTTACCAGACCTCTCTGTGCTTTACAATGCTTCCCTATGCTTTACCAGACCTCTCTGTGTTTTACAATGCTTCCCTATGCTTTACCAGACCTCTCTGTGCTTTACAATGCTTCCCTATGCTTTACCAGACCTCTCTGTGCTTTACAATGCTTCCCTATGCTTTACCAGACCTCTCTGTGCTTTACAATGCTTCCCTATGCTTTACCAGACCTCTCTGTGCTTTACAATGCTTCCCAATGCTTTCCCAGACCTCTGTGTGCTTTACACTGCTTCCCTATGCTTTACCAGACCTCTCTGTGCTTTACAATGCTTCCCTATGCTTTACCACAGTTTCCCTGTACTTTATTGCACTTCCCTGTCCTTGTACTGTGAGTTACAAGGTTTGTGCCCAAACCCTTCACATGATGTTTTAGCTCAAGAACATTGCCATGCGTCATCCAGAGCTGCAAGTTGCGAAAACCAGGAAAAGCCATCAGCTCTCACTTACACCACTTCCTGTGCAAACTGTGTGCATGTGTGAGGCGAGAGTGTATTAAATGGAATGTCCAGACAGTAATTTATGTGTACAGAAATAAAATAATTTATTTTTATTATCTTTACACAACAAAATAATTAAATAACAAAAGAAAACAAAATGGTGTGAGGGAAGGAGTGCAGGGGTGAAATCCAAAACAAACCGTGATGACTCGTCTTTAATCGTCTTCGTGGCGAACCATACATAAACAAAAAAAGACAAAAGAAATGTTAGTGTTTTTTTTTTTTGTTTTAAAAATCCCGCTGTATCAAACCAGTCTCTCCCTCCACCCGTTACTCCTCCTATTTTACTTTCGGACCAACCCCGAACACAGTAGTACGTTCCCTTTAGTATGTAATGTCCCGCCTCTGTAGTCAGTGGAACACCAATCCCCAACTGACAAGTGTCCTTATCCTTCACTTGACTCCAGTGGCTGGAATTTACATACTCGTACTTCCGCCCCTCACCAAGGTGCCGCCCCTCAAAAGATGACTTTTGCCATGGTCACGAGATCTTGGTAAGGGAAGTCCCGAGTTGGTTTGATGCCATCTACTGTCGGGAGGCTGAATCACAGACCGAAATCCCTTTGACTCATCACATATCCCACCCCTCAGAGTGGAGCCGAAGGAACACTCGGAAACCTCTAACCCTTCCCTTTTTCCTCCCTCCCGGGAAAAAAAATCAGCATTTTGATGTAACTTACCCGCACAATACCTTATTTGAAAGGCGAAGGGTTGGAGCGCCAGGTACCACCGCGTAATCCTAGCGTTTGAATCCTTCATCGTGTCTAACCACTTTAAAGAAGCGTGATCTGTGATGAGTACAAAAGGTCGTCCCAGAAGATAGTATTTTAAAGATTCCACTGCCCATTTCACTGCCAGGCATTCTTTCTCCACTACCGAATACCTCTGTTCTCTGGGCAGTAACTTCCGACTGATGTATAGTATCGGGTGTTCTATACCATCTCTCTCCTGGGACAGAACCGCCCCCAGACCAGTCTGCGATGCATCTGTCTGCAGGACGAACTCTCGGCTGAAATCCGGGCTTATTAATGCTGGGGCCTGACTCAAATTAGTTTTAATAGATTCAAAGGCTGTCTGACACTCTGCACTCCACTTAATTTTATTTGGAGCGTTCTTTTTAGTGAGATCAGTGAGAGGGGCGGCTATAGTGGAAAAGTGTGGAATAAAGCGGCGGTAATAACCAGCCAACCCTAACAGTGATCTCACCTGGGTTTTCGTGGTAGGTACCGGTGAATCCAACAAAGCCTGGACTTTTGAAACCAACGGTTTCACTCTACCCTTACCCATTATGAAACCTAAATATTTAGTTTCTTCTTTTCCAATAGCGCACTTTGCCATGTTCGCTGTGAGCCCCGCCCTCCTCAGAGACTGTAAGACGGCTTCTAATCTAGTCAAATGTTCTCTCCAGGAAGAACTATAAATGACTACATCATCGATATACGCAGCTGCATACTCTCGATGAGGTTGTAAAACCTTGTCCATTAGTCTCTGAAAAGTAGCAGGCGCTCCATGAAGTCCGAACGGCATAGTACAAAATTGAAAAAGACCCTCTGGGGTTGAAAATGCCGTTTTCTCACGAGAGGCTTTCGTTAATGGAATTTGCCAATATCCTTTCGTCAGATCCAGAGTTGAAATAAACCGAGCTTGCCCCAGTTTGTCTAAGAGTTCATCTACTCGAGGCATGGGATATGCATCAAACTTGGAGATAGCATTCACCCTCCTAAAATCGATACATAATCGTAGTGACCCATCTGGCTTGTCTATTGGTACTATTGGGCTACACCACTCACTTCGGGAAGGTTCAATTACCCCAAGTTTCAACATACACTCCACCTCCCTTCGAACAGAATCTCTCCGACTCTCTGGAATGCGATACGGTCTCTGTCTAACTCTTAGACCTGGCGGAGTGATAATAGCATGTTCGATCAAATGCGTTCTTCCAGGCACGTTAGAAAACACATCACTGAACATATTAATTAGATTGCTTACCTCTTCACGCTGATCAGGAGTTAATTGTTCCCCCATCGGGACCTCAATTGCTAACTCTGGCTCAATTGAGGGTCCAAAATCCTCTCCCTCCTGTACAGGAGATATAAAATGGACTTCCCGTTCTTTCCACGGTTTCAGGAGATTAACATGATAAATTTGACTTTCTTCCCGACGCCCAGGCTGTCGGATCTCATAATTGACTTTACCAATTGCTCGAATAACCTGAAAGGGACCCTGCCATTTAGCAAACAACTTAGAGTCCGATGAGGGCAACAATAACAACACTTTATCTCCAGGTCGAAAGTTCCTAATTCTTGCATTTTTATTGTAGCTTTGCTGCTGCTTCTGCTGTGCCACTTTGAGATTGTCATGTGCCAATCGACCGACTAATTCTAAGCGATTGCGTAACTGCAACACATATTTTACTACATTTTTAGACTCCTTTGACTGTTCTTCCCAGCCTTCTCTTATGAGATCCAAGATACCCCGCGGCTGCCGACCATACAAGAGCTCAAACGGGGAAAACCCCGTTGAGGATTGTGGTACCTCGCGAACTGCAAAGAGCAAGTAGGGAAGCAGTTTAGCCCAATTGCGTTTTTCTTGATCTACAAAGCGGCGCAACATATTTTTCAAAGTCTGATTAAATCGTTCAACAAGCCCATCCGTTTGAGGATGAAAAACTGAGGTTCTAATTGAACGGATTTTCAATAATTTATATAGTTGCTGAATACAGTCTGACATAAAATTAGTGCCCTGATCAGTGAGAATTTCTTTCGGGATTCCCACCCTAGAGAATATTTTTACCAATTCATTCGCTACGGCTACTGCATTCATAGAGCGTAAGGGAACAGCTTCTGGATATCTCG
>NC_054570.1:1529022-1576522 GCF_017654505.1 Polyodon spathula | reverse complement strand
AATAAAAAATTAAGATAAAGAAAAATGCCGTCGCGTCTTTTACAATGGAAAATGCAAGCGATGCTTATTAGGTACTGTGTTATTTACTGTAAGGCTTTTATTGGCTGTCTGTAGTTTTAAATGTTCTCACATATTTGTAATACCAAAGCGTCGTGGGTGCAAGTTACATATTTATAATTACAATAAGAAGGATAATAACAGTGGCGATCCATTAATTTAGCAAGTGCACAGGTGGTTTCCGTAAAGGCGATTATCCGGCAGTTTCAGTGCCTGGACGCGGTGAATGCCACGTAAGCGACCCACAGGATAAGGATGGCAATGCCGATGCCCAAGCCGGCGTGGTTCAGGTTCCGGGCGAGTCTGGAGTTCTTTTTGGCCAGTTCTTCATTTCCCATATTATTGGCATCTCGGGTCTAAAAAAAAAAAAAAAAAAAAAAAAAAAAAAAAAAATCATCACCTCTAATTAATTAATTTACACGGGAGCCGCATTTCCCCTCACTCGGACCCTATCTGTACTCAACACCCTGGTAACGCAGGTGTCCTCTTTACAAATAGGCTGAATATTTGAACGAGCGAGGCGTCTCTCAAGTACAACGTCCCCCTGGATATGTTCTCATTTTTCTATAGGAAAGCAGCACAGCTGGGAACGGGGAGTTTGTTATCGGATAGCTTCACTCAGACGACTTGCTCTCTAAACATCTTGGCATCTCTGTATAGATTAGGGCCCCTTTTTTAGAAACAGGCTCAGGAATGCAATGATCAGTCAGTCTCACGAGTTCGCTCAGCATGATCACTTAACTAAGAATGCTGAAGGAGTGGGCAGAACATTTACTTTCTGTGATGCGTGTTGCAACTGTGGCCAAAGGTTTTGCATCACCAAGAGTTTTAGGATTTGAGACATAAAGCAAATAAAAATAAACTAGATGAACTTAATTTAGTTATTTTATTTCACATTGTGTAATCAAAGAAACTACAATATGATATTGTAAAAAGTCTACCAGAACCTTAATAGCAGTACAGTATTTCATGTTAGATTTTGAAATGTCACACTTTTCAATTGCTGTTAGTTTTTGCCATTAAGCAGTTATGAGAAATGTCCAATAATAATAATAATAATAATCTTCAACATATCATATTACATTATGCTTCCTTCGCACAGAGCAATCCATAAGGAGGCCTTGATGATCCCTCGGTTAAAGAGAAGGGCTTGATACCAGGAGGTTCAAATCCCAGCTCAACTACTGACTCCCTGTGTGTGTGACCCTGAGCGAGTCACTTGACTTCCTTGTGCTCCGTCCTTCCGATGAGACGCAAAATAACCGAGGTCCTATTGGAAGAGACTCTGCAGCAGCAGCAGCGGTTGTTAATGATGCAGAGTTCACCCCCCTAGTCTCTGTAAGTCGCTTTGGATAAAAGAATCATCTAGCACGGTTTCAATCACGTGTTAACATGCTTAGAAAGGTGCTAAGAATGTGTTTTTCATTCGTCAATTGTTCTCTGTTCAGCAGTAAAGCCGTGTTGCATCCCATGATTGACAAATTGTTAAGTTTCCTTGTGTTTCAGATTGAAGGCCTGTTACCTGGCCTTCAGCGGTTTGTGATTGCTGATGTTTGCAGGCATGTTAGTTATACTGCGCCCTGTGCAAACAGAGGCTCGTCTACATACATGGTAACGGCAACACTACACGTTACACCAGTAAGAGACAGCTCTCAGTAAAGCTCGTAAACATTGTGCGTGTGTACCGATCTGACCCGGCTCCAAAACGGAAGCCTCCCACATCGCTGCACGCCCGCTAATTGACTTCATGAGAACCCAACTCCAATCCCTGTCATCACGCACCCACAATGCATCTGCTCCATTGGGAGACGGGGGTTAGGATCTCCAAAAACTCAAAAACCCTTACAAAAGGAACAGAGGTGGAATATACAGCTAATATACAGCTCTGGGCAGAAGTTTTGCATCACCTAGAGTTTTAGGATCGAGACATAATTAAAGAAACAATTTTAAGATATTTATTGCAAAGCAGTAACGGGCAGAGGACATTAAAAGGGCTCTTTTCAAGCACTGCATGACTGAAAAAAGGGGTTGAATCTTGGCACAAGCAACAGCTCCGAGCTGAAGCTCTGCAAAACTACGAACCACCCACCCACTCAGTTTGAGAGTCGCTTCAATCCAGAGATTGTGGTGCATTACATTGTACTGGGCTGGCACGAAGTTACTTGGGGTGCGTCCAAACTGGCTTCTGCTTGAATTAATATTACAAAGACAAAATGCACGTTGTGCCTCTCTATTAAGTACATTGTTTCTCACCACCATCCCCAGATTTGAAAAAAAAAAACCCACAAAAAGAGAATTTGAGGAATAAGAACCCCGAATGACTTCAAATATCCTTAGCCTTTTCAGTGCAGAAGAAAATACCCTCCAAAATTAAAATAAAATAAAAAAAAAACTCCAGTTTATTTCTCCAGAGGCTTCAATGAACCATGTCTCCAAATGCTTTTCCTTGCATTTCAGCCTAACATCTGTGAAACGGGAAGGAAGGAAGCATTTCTGAAAGCGATACAAGTCGCGGGAAAGCATAATCTGTATCCGGAATTCATTTGAAATATACTGTTTTTTTAAATTTGGATTATAACTATTTAGTTGTATGGACAATCTGTTGATTTTAGCGCTTTCTGTGAACCATATATCCTCAAATTAATCCTAACAAACGCAACACTTACCCAGAAAGAAATAAACAAGGGACAGAACGCAGGTCTCATATATGTAGTTTTGAAATCCATTTCGCAAACACGCACTGTGTTGTCAAGTGTTTTAAAACATGCTCCGTTTCCACGATTTCGGATAGAGCAATAGATAATTGTCCCCTAGCTCCCTTCAGGGCCTAATCAACCAATCAGCTGCTTTCCCTTAGATTGACATGCTTGTCAGCCATTCATATCCCGCAGGCAGGAGGTGCGCTTGAATGTGGCTCTCTGAAAATCAGCCGCATGTTTTGTGATAAAGTGACGGTTCAAGTGCATTGCTGTAAAACAGCTTGTAATTCGAGGTCAATTCCATCTAACACAAAGGTTAGCGCATATTTAATTGGCTTCATACCCAAAGTACAAAAATGCATATTTTGTTATTTATGCTGTAACTCACAGTAGTATTGGAATTTGTTTGAACTGGTGGCCATGTTAAATAGAACCAGATACTGGTGTAAAAACAAAACCAGCAGGTTCTCCCAGTAGTCCTGAGAGAATTACAGTTCATGTAAAGTCTGGTTCGGGCAGGTTGTCACATGTAAATCCTATAGGAAGAAGTCTTAAATTTTTTTTTTTTTTATATATACCAAAATGTGGGATCTGTCACCATGTAACGCTTTTTCAATTATTCCCTGTTTGTCCTCTGGTTCTGTGGAGGCTGTGATATTATTTTGCAGCATAGGGTCAACATTTCAAATATATATAGAGGTCTGTGTTTTTTTTATGTTCACATAAATACAACTTGTTCTTAAAATATATATTTGTTATTTAAAAAAAAAAACGTAATGTTGCATTATTGTCTACTATAAAAGCAAGAACATACGCAGTGACAATCAACCCCATATATATCACATGTAAATCCTATATATATATACATTATGTGTGTGTGTGTGTGTGTGTGTGTGTGTGTGTGTGTGTATATATATATATATATATATATATATATATATATATATATATATATATATATATATATAAACACACGCACAGGCACACACACACTCACTCGCTCACACACACACACACACACACAGGCACACACACTACATGGATGAAGGATGTATTTGCATCCAGAGCCATGTGAAAAAAAGTATAATTTTAAGAACTTTGACCATTTCGACACCTCGAGACCATCACAAACACGACAAGTCTCTTTTTCAATCACTCGACGACACCCACAGCACAGAAATGCTCATTAATGATCAACAAAATGAGAATACGTTAAAACAAATGATGCTGACGCAGGTGCATCCGTATCTCAGAGAAACTGGAGAGGAACGGGAAATTCAAAACAAGGTAAAGGCGAATCGTCAAAATAAAGCTGAAGCGCTGACGGTTAACCGGACAAAACGTCAGCACAGCCCTGAAACACGACGCTTAAAAAAAAACACCCGACTGTACCGCATCACAAGGTTATAAAAAATAAGAGGGGCCCCTTCATTGAGTTACAGGAAAACAATTCCATCTCGGGTTTCTGTGGCAGTTTATCAGTCAATCAAGCTATTTTACATAGCGCCTTTCACAGTGGAACAACCAGCACAAAACGCTTTACAAGCTGCAATAACAAGGAAATCCATAATACTGCAATTACAGAGAAACGCAATTCAATACAAACAGTGAAAAACAATGCAAACACATTAAACAGGCAGGTTGCACCACTCGAGTACGAGGGAGTGAAAAACCTGAAGCATTAATTAAATAAATACAGATATCAATCCTGAAGCGCTCTGAGGGTCCCGAGAGCGGATTTGAAGGGAGCGGCTGCGGGGAAGATCACGCGCTAAAGCTGGGGGAGAGTTTTCCAGAGTCTAGTAATTTATGACGTCACGGAAACCCTAGAATTATTTTCCTGTAAAACTGCTATGTAAAAACATGACACGGCTACTGCACTGGCGTTACTTTTCTGTTGAAAGAAATCTTTTTTTTTTTTTGGTCCAAAACGTCCTGAATACGTATTTATATTTGTAACCAATTATTCTACCTTTTTAAGTGCCTAAAATATCCTTTTCTTTTTTTTTTTCGTTTCTCTTATTCATCATTTTGGTACAAAGCAGCCTTTGCATACATTATATATATATATATGCTTATTAAAAAACACGAAACACGGCCCTTTGCACAGGTCTGCAGTTAAATTAGACGCGGTCCATCGTTCTTTCACCTGTTGACTTTAACGAGTTTCTTTAAACCTTAGAAGTCCGATTATGCCGTTTTAAAAAAACAAACTTTACAGGGTTAGATACTTACCGAGATGGAGTAGATCAGAGCGGCGATCCCCAGTGGAAGGCAGCAGCACAGCATGGTGAAAATAGAGTACCCCAAATAGTCAGGCATGGGGTGCTGTAGGGGGGCCCTTTGCAAGTAGATTGCAGGCTGCACAGTGACTGCCGGCCCCTGTCCGGGGGGGTAGGGTCCCTGTCCGGGGGGGTAGGGTCCCTGTCCGGGCGGGTAGGGTCCCTGTCCGGGCGGGTAGGGTCCCTGTCCAGGGGGATAGGCGACGTACTGCTGAGGCCCAGGGTAACCCGTCTGATACCCAACCACCCCTGGATCTTGGTAAGCGGGAGGGGAATCGGGGTAGTTGCTTTTTTCGGGGTACTGCCCCGGGTCGTTTGGATTTTGCTTGCTCATCTCTGAAAACGCGTCCCTCGGCGATAGCTCGCTTGTTTCTGGTAGTGTGGGGTTGCGTGCGCTCCGTCTAAAAGTGTCTCTCTGTTTATGTTCTCTCTTCTGGCTCGCCCTCTATTTCACAATGCGTGCCAAGCGGGGCCAGGCTTGGGATGATGGCGGAGGGTGAACAACCTGGCTGTGGGGGGCGGGCGTTGCTTTACAGCTCGTAATGCAGATTGCTAAACTGAAGCCTATTGGTTACTGCACTTATAAATGCTGCAAGGCTGTGTCTGTTTCACAAAGAGTTCATTGTATTGCAGTATGTGCCTCTCTCTCTCTCTCTCTCTCTCTCTCTCTCTCTCTCTCTCTCTCTCTCTCTCTGTGTGTGTGTGTGTGTGTGTGTGTGTGTGTGTGTGTGTGTGTGTGTGTGTGTGTGTGTGTCTGTGTGTGTGTGTCTCTGTGTGTGTGTGTGTGTCTCTCTGTGTGTGTGTGTGTGTCTCTGTGTGTGTGTGTGTGTGTGTGTCTCTGTGTGTTTTTGCCTTGGTGAATTTAAGGGTAGTTTATTGCTAGTTTTTTTAATACGGTTACCACACGTTACTGTTCTTTCTCATGCATGATTTACTACTTAGCTCTGCTTTTACGAAGGGAAACTTTTCACAACGTATTTTGTGACCGGTTCAAATAGGCAGGCAAAACACTTCCCAAAGAAAAACTATTTAAAACCCCGAAAGAGAGCAAACCATCCAAAACAGAAAAAGAATGAAGGCGACCACATTTCCAGACTGAAAAAACACGATTTTTTTTCGTTAAATTCATTTAACAAAACAAGCGAGTCACGTTTTTTTTTTTTAACCCTTTCGTTTAGAGATCAGTGTGCTGACATACAGCTCGCTTGTATTAAAATGTGTCCAGCTCGATAATAGCGTATTTTTTTTTTATTCTAGCTTTAATAAAAGATAAGTCGCGTTTCAACATGTTGCGATCTTGTTTCTGCCAGTTAAGCAAAAAATAAGCCTGGGTCGATTTAAAAGCCAATTTAGTTGTTTCACAGAAAAAAATAAAATAAATTGAGAGACACGAATGGCTGACTAGGGATCCATTATATTCTATAAGGCAGAGTCGAACAGGTAAAGCACCGGCAGCGATCTAGCTATAGATGACAAATCGTGAGGTGTTTTAAGAAACTTTGCACTATATATATATATATATATATATATATATATATATATATATATATATATATATATATATATATATATATTTTAACCACTGTTTGTTTAAGTCCAGGGGCTTGTAACTCACTGTGTGGGACCCTGAGCAAGTCACTTCACCTCCTTGTGCTCCGTCCTGCGATTGAGATGTTAAATCAATGCTCTATTGTAAGTGACTCTGCATATAATGTGCAGGTCACAGCCTGCCTCTGTAAAGCGCTTTGTGATGGTGGTCCACTATGAAAGCCGCTCTATAAAAATAAAGACATTATGATTATATTACTCATGTGTATGCGCCACTCTGGGATTGCGAGGGCACCCTGTAAGGATGTGCACTGGGTTTTAATTCTGTAATAAATCTGTATTGTTTCCTGACAGACTGATAAATTAACCTTTTATATAACTTTGATAGGTCTTTACCGCCATCTAGTGGGTGCTGTGGAGTATTGCCGAGTTCCAGAGAGATGCAGAGGCTGCAGAACCGTGCAGTCATTCCTTGGAAATATCGGAAACCCTTTCCACGAAGTGTCTCTAATGACAGTGTGCTTACATCGTAGCTACTAATTACATGCGTGCTTACAGCAGATGGCAGCGTTGGCCCATTCTCGCATTTGTTTTCAAACGCAATCTTGGGACTGAACGGTCGTCCAATCCGCAAGCAGGGTGGATTCGTCACGTGCTTAAAAAAAATATATAAATAAAAAGCAGCCCCAGTTTTTGTGAATTAATGGATACGAAGTCGCTGCGGTTAATTGTCATAGTGCAATTTGCATTCTAAGCTAAGGCAAAAAAAAAATAATAATAATAATAATAAATATTTATTTATTTATTGATACTTCTATTTGATTTATTTGTAAGTTTACTATTTCACCCCAAAAAACCTGTTTGTAAAACGCATCTCTTTCCAGTCGAACCCGGTTCCAGGCTCCAGTCTCTAATCCCGCCTGGTGCGTGTCGTCAATATATACTGGGTTAAGAAGGACAGACAGACAGATAGATAGACAAACAGATCAGCTCACAGTACAGAGCCGGCATCCTCTTTTGATTCGGGTCTGACATTTCGATTCAAGGGTCATTTTTTTGCTTCCCTTGACTCAAATTTTGAGGCTTTTATTTTGCTTAAGCAAACGATTCAATTCATATATTATATATGTGTTTGCAGGAAAACGTCGGGGAAAGATGCGGTTTGTATCGCCTACAGTAAAGCGTGAGTCGGCTAGACCCGGTTTCAGAGCGCCGATGGGAGTCGCAGTCTTTGTGGTTTTCAGAACAGGTTTAATTACACAGCGAATCTCACAAGCCTTGTACTGAATATCACTGTGGAAAACACGCACACGAACCCATTATAACCGCTGGCTTAGCAAGAGAGATACTGTTCTCAGAGTAAGAAAGCGCTCGGCACAGTTACACAACCAGGATTTCTCTCCGCCTTAAATTAAATTCTAGATCGGTACTGAGGTGCAGTCTGCATTAGAAAACCGATTATATGTTTGGGTTTTTTTGGTACTAGTGAGGAACTACCATGTGTAAGACTGTTATCAATTTATTTATATATATATATATATATATATATATATATATATATATATATATATATATATATATATATATATATATATATATATATCGTAACTGTGTTTAAAAAAAAATCTGTACAAAAATATCTACTAATCTCCTTTAAAAAATTGAAATAAAGAATAATTTTATGCATAGATGTTGTGATGTGTGTTCTGTGTTGATAATGATGACATTAAAGTTCTTAAGCATGATATATACTATATATATAAACCATTTCTAAATATCGAGCTGGTTCTTAAGTACCTAGTACTTATCTATTTTCCATTGATCGGGGTCAGTTCTTATTCTGTATTTTTCTGTACAGTGCAAGTTCTGATCCGCACTTTCCCTTTGTGCTGAAAGCTGTCGTTATGGATTTACAGCAGAGGCGCGGCTGTATGATACTGACCTGTTTGCTCTGACCAGGTAACTGCGAGGCGACACCTCCCTTGCTAATAGGAGATGAGGGTGTCTGGTAAATATCTGTGAAGTGTTTATGCGTTGAGTGCTTACCGTGTGTAGTTGGTTTGATCCCATGTACGGAACGAATAATTACATGTATAGGAAAAATAGCCCAAATATAATTTCCCAGCACCACATTGTGTTTATATATTATATATTAAATATTGTATATTATATATTATATATAACAGTATTATGCACGTTTTCGTATGTCAATATTACCATGATAAACTAAAGCACATTTACTATGGCAGTGACAATGAATGGAAACATTTTTAAAGAAACTAAAAGAAAGTATTTCCTATACTATACTAGATTACTAAGACTACTACTACTAATAATAATAATAATAATAATAATAATAATAATAATAATAATAATAATAATAATAATAATAATAATGGTGTATTCTATCGTTTATCGGAGCAAAGCATTCAAAATAACATTTCCCGAACAGAGCACTCGCATCTTTTAAATCAAAGTCCCTTCTAAATACCGCGTCTTTCGTTTTTGCAGTGGGATGGGTGCAGCCACGCTTTTGTCCCTGAACCCTGCTGCTGCGAGGCTTAGTGTAGCATTGCGCGCCTTTGCTGTGTTTGCAATGTGCGCATGACGTGTGGCAGCCCGTCTTTCCAATAAATAGCCCCCCCCCCCCCCCCCCTCCACCCTAGGGTACAAAACAGCTATTTTTTTGGCGAGTCCCACCCAGGCTCTTAGGAACAGCACACAGCAAGCGTAGGCGGCAGGAAGACTTCGGCATGGAAGGGCGCATCGTGGTTTGGATCGTCGGATCGCTCTGTGCAGGTAAATAGACCTATTAGGATGAAAAGGAAAGGTGCATTTTTAAGCCTGTAATGACTTTTTTTTTTAAAGTAACTTTTTATTGAAATTGTGCATGGCTATCAAATAATTCGTTTACATAAGTTCCTATAGCAACATGTGTTATTGTTAGTATTATCATGATATGTAAATGTAGCAATGAATAATAATAATAATAATAATAATAATAATAATAATAATAATAATAGTCTTGTAAAGGGACAGTTTGTATTGTGTCTTGTTTTTTAGGGTGTCTGGCTGTACTGGAAGTAAAACCCGTCACAGACCCCGTGTTCGGTCTGGCTGGGGGCAGCGTGCTGCTGGAGATTAAACCCCCGGGACCCCTCGGTGGGATGATCTGGATCTTTGGTCCCGAAAGCATGCCTGTGGTGTCCTGGGCCGGATCAGAACCAGAGATAGACCACGATTACAAGAACAGGGTTACCCTGAACAAGAAAACAGGCTCGCTGCAGATCAAGCCCGTCTACCTGAACGACTCCGGGGTGTACACGTTTGAGGGAACCGTGTTTGTGTCTGCAGAGGTGGAACCATTCGTTGGGACTGTCACTGTGAACGTGCATAGTAAGTAAATCGGGAATAAATATTCAAATGCGCCCCTTCACTACTAACTGGCGTGTGTGTGTGTGTGTGTGTGTGTCTGAGTGTGTGCGTGTGCCCGTGAGTGAGTGTGCGTGTGTGTGTACCTGTGTGTGAGTGTCTGTGCGTGTCTGTGCGTAGGAGTTCCACTCATTCCAGGTTTTAATACGAGTTTGATTAGATCCTTAAACTCGGCGTGAAACCAGGAATGGATCAAACTGCTATGCAATGGAACTCTTATTCCCATCCCTGAAGTCACGCCATTATTAAAGTCGAAACATGATTTGGGGGAAGGTGCAGCTGTCAGCCAAAATCCAATTGTTAGTCTAGACCCAGCCCGGCAGCAGAGAAGAACGCTTGCTGACATTCACCAGACCGGAGAGGAGCAGTGCTCCACCCAGAATCTTAAATCGCGGGGTCATTAATGTTATTTCGGTTGCCCATTGATTAGTTATATATTGCTGTGGTTTTATTATGGGAAACTTTTCAAGAGAAAGGGGCCCTTTACCCATCTCTTGAATACCACAATGCGATAAAGCGTGAGAGCACGGTAAAGAATAGGTAAGCACTGTAAATAATAATAATAATAATAATAATAATAATAATAATAATAATAATAATAATAAACTAGTTTTAGCTATAGTATACGTATAGCATAACCGTACTGGAAATACCTGCCAAAAGATATTGTACGCAAATAACAGCTCAGCCTCTAGCTCCTGTCCCTCTTGTGGTTGTAATTTGATATCATCCCCCTCCCTTAAAGCACATCTAGAACAGTGTTCCCACCCTCCCCTCTCAGATATTCGTGTCTGAGCTTCACCTTTCCCATGAAGTGGGATCCTGAGGCTAATTCATGCTTCTGAACCCCCCCCCCCCCCCAAACACCCACCTGGTGAATCAGAATTCTTCTAATGCTGATTTTGCACTTTAAGTGTCGTATTCACACGGTTCTAACCGTTCTATCCAAAGCGACTTACAGAGACTAGGGGGGTGAACCAACAACTGCTGCTGCTGCTGCAGAGTCTCTTCCAATAGGACCTCGGTTTTATATCTCACAGGTCACAGCATACCTCTATAAAGCGCTTTGTGATTGCGGTCCACTATGAAAGGCGCTATATAAAAATTATTATTATTATTATTATTATTATTATTATTATTATTATTTATCTGATGGATGTTTATTTAGAGAAGGAATTTCTTAAGACAAAGTTTGCGATCACTTCCCTGGGGCACCAAATACAGCATTTCTGCACAAAGCAACATGTCACATTAATAGCAGAATTGCTAATTCTGTCCCTTGTATTCGCAGCTCTGATAGGAACAGTGATTGTGAACCCCAACCCTGACGAACCAGTAGAAAACCAGGCTCTAAACCTGACCTGCGATGTGCTTGGATCACAGACTGTTTCCTCAAGGCTCTGGCTGAAGGACGGTCAGCCCTTGTCCACTAGTGGCAGAATAACATTGTCTGTGAACAACAGCACAGTCTCCTTCAATCCAGTGGTGCGGTCTGATAATGGAGAATATCAATGTAAAGCTAATAACCCTGTAGTTGAAGTGACGAGCGCTGGACACAGATTGCAGGTCAATTGTAGGTATCCAAAGACCCCCTTGTCTCCGCGCTGCTTACTGATCTCTTTCTTACTGCTCCCCTGTTTATAGATTATTTATTTATTTATTTATTTATTTGTTTGTTTGGCAGACGTTTTTATCCAAGGCGAGTTATAGGTGTTTCAGGGCAGTACAAGACTACCGTGCACAGACAATATTTAAATACGGCGTAGTTTACAGTAAATGCTACTAGAATACAATATGAGATAAAAAATAACAATTTAGGGTTAAGACAAGTTGTATGTGCAGACAGATTAGTACTGCAGGGACGGAGCATCCAGTCCAGGGCAGAGTATAGATCCTCACACGTGTCTTGCGTGCATGGCAAATGGACCTGATCAGACCTTCATTTAAGTATGCAGAGTATCAGATAAAGGCTTACCAGTAAAATCCCTTGTAACTAGATTGCAATATAAATGGGATAACGAAAGCGTTTCCAATGTTGATTACATCATCAACCAGGGCTCCATTCCCCTCTTTGGAGAAGCTAGGTTTCTGTATATGCAAAAGTCTATTATATTTTAAATTATACCCTGTGTGCATTGCAGATGGACCAGAGCAGGCATCTATTACAGGACCAGACTCAGCAACTGAAGGGTCATCAGTAACATTCACATGTTCGGCTCAGTCTACCCCCCCTTGTAATTACACCTGGTATTTCAATGGGACAGAGGCTGACCAGGGCTCACAGTACCAGATCGATTCTGTAAGAAATGCTGACGGGGGACGTTACGCATGCGTAGCCTGGAACTCAGTGACTGGAAGAAACGCTTCTTCAGTAAACGAATTTACTGTGACTGGTGAGTTTATTGGGTTTGTAAGGGAAACATTCCATTCCATTCAAGAAATGTTAAATGCGTTTGGAATCCCGAAGCGTGCTCAGGTGTGCTGGTCAAATTCAACTCAAATCAACCAGAAGCTGCGGGAAAACATATCTGTTAAAAAAGAAAAAAGAAACAGTACTACATAGTAAATCACAACGCAAGTAACTCACCTTTCCATTAGAAAATTGCTCCCCTGTACTTGGTGTATTTGTAGAGGGAGCGTGGCTCTTCCCAGTTGACCAGCTGCTAAGATTGGAGAGGCATGGGAAAGATAAGCTCACAGTACTTGATGCTGCGTTATGTGTTCATTATCCGTCGCAATGTATTTAAATTAAGAACTCGTTACTCGTACTCTGAATTGCCTTTAAGAATTATTTGTCTGTATCCAATAAATACGTTCGTTAATGTGTTGGTTTCAAAACACATTCTTCCAATCGGCTTGTAAAACTCTCAGTGTGGAAGTTAACTGCCCTTGTTATCGCCAATGATTGGATTTCTTCAATACTTCTTAAACAAAGTCCGACTAACGAGTTTTCGCACACCCTAATTGAAGTGTTATTTGTTTTTCTTTCAGAATCTGGTTCTGGATCTGGATGTTTGAAAGCAGAAATTGTACAGATCGTCATGGGCACTCTTTCAGGGATCGCTTTGCTGCTCTGTCTTTCTGCATGAAAACACGTGGCTTTTAAAATCTCTAGTTACTGATTCACTTAATGGCTTTTGTTTATCTTCCTAAAATTGTACTCTTTTACACGGTCATAGATTTGTTAACCGTTTGCACCCCCCGAAAATATAAGGAAAAGTGTTCTCTCTTTTTTTTTTTTTATCTTGATCAGTTTATAATACCCATCACCCACACGGGGAGACAGATGCAAATTCTCTCCTAAGTGATTTTTATGTTCTTCCTTCAGAGTGGTTGGGTTTCAAGCAATCATGGAAATGCAATCCAGCCAGAGTTACAGGCAGGATGGTTTCATTGTATAATACTAGATAGACAGCCTTAACTATTAATATTTAGGCGAATGGTTATTATAATGGTAGGTTTGGTGATTAATGGCATTGCAATTTTAAAATAAAATCTGATATTTCTACACTTACCCACTATTATTATTATTATTATTATTATTATTATTATTATTATTATTATTATTATTATATTACTAGGGGGGTGAACTCTGCATCATTAACAACTACTGCTGCTTCTGCAGAGTCTCTTCCAATAGGACCTCGCTTGTTTTACGCCTCATCCGATGGACAAGGATTAACAAGGAGGTTAAGCGAATCACTGAGCTGGGATTAACCATTGGACCACCAAGCCTCATATTCGCATAACGAGAGAATGAAAGCGCCGGCAGTTCTCATGTCCTGTCATGTCAGGCAGCACACTAGAGCAGAGGAAAACAACAACATTACTCAACGATGCGTCATGTCCTTGCAGATACAGGCCCCGGCCCCAGCCCCCAGTTCCGAAAGATAGCATGCATGCCCCAACAGCGTTACCTGCATCTGAAACTACAGCATAGTTGTCGTTGTTCCACAGCTACACGGGGGCTACACGGACCCGAGCTTCAGTTCCAGCCCCAAAATAACACCTCGACCGGACGCGCTGCTATCCCCACTAACAGCTTTTTAAAAGTATCATAACTGTGTGCGAGTATTTCATTCTGACACACACACACAGTCAATTAAAACTTTCAAATCGCAGAACTGCGGATAGAGGAAACTTTTTTTAAACTTTTTTTTTTTTTTTTTTATACTATTGTATATAGCACCTAATGCAACACGCCCAACTGCTCCGTTAACTTTCTTTTAAACCAGGATTACAATCTTAAAACAACTGCACAGCGGATTATTCTGTGTATTTTAGCGAGAAGGATTGTAGGGCAACGGTATCAATGAAAATCGATAGATCTAGACGGTATCAGTGAGTCAGTCACATCTGTGGGTTAAACATGTTTTTTTTGTATAAATTCTCTGCAAGTTCTTGCAACTGTTTCCCGGAATTATTGGGTGCGGCTTTCTTTATAAATCACAGTGAACACAGTGCATCTTTCTTGTTGGGATCTGCCAGGATGTTGGAGAAACCGTGAAGCCTCGTTTTAAATGTTATTTGTTATACCTAATTGCGTCCCTGTACAATTATTTGCTGCGCTTTTACCGCGGTATTAGAGCTTTGAACTTTTTAACGCACACGATAGATAAGTCTCTTTTTTTTTTATTGCACTGCTAAATCAATACAAGTCCGTACTGTAAATGCTTTTTTGCTTTTAAGTGAAAAACCTAGTCTAATGCACGGGCGGATCCGACGGGGGGGTGGGGGGGCTATGAAAGGTGGAAAGCGACTTTGCTGATGTCGTTACTTAGCGTTTCGTCTGTTTGAACTGCAGTCAGTCGCTTGCGTGCTTTTCATGTGTTGATTCTATTTCTGATTTATTTGTTAAGGGTGTCTTGTTGTAATAAATTGTAATAATTAAAAACATTTATGTATTCCAAACGCATTTTTCTCACAGAAATAGTCCACAGCAGACATGACGCAATAAGCATGCACTTAGCTTTGAAAGGTTGTTTATTATTGATTTTTCTTAGCTGTAGGGTCAATTCCTTTTAATTGTGAAACAAATATTGCTAAAGCTTCCTTTGACCCCAGTGCATTAAAACCCGTCCACATTTCTTAGACTTCATTAGATTTTCATTAGATCCAAGTGTAAAACGATTCTGTTACAGATTAGGCGAGAAAGAATCATTTTGTTGCAAAAGATGTACAAATCATAAACATATTTCAGTATATTTCAGACGCATACATGTTTTTCTACAGTTTACACACACTTTCACGTTAATTTCCCCAGTTACAAAATTGAAACAGCCGTTACAAATTACACCCCTTCACCTGTTACACACGAACACACACACACACACACACACACACACACAAAAACAATTTATTGAATTAGACTCTTTAGTTGACTAAAATAAGTGTACAGACATAAGAAAGTTTGCATCTTGCTCGTTTGGTTGTTGGTATCTTATTGATTCCAGAATCTCATCAAGCAGCTTCTTGAACGATCCCAGGGTGTCGGCTTCAACAGCATTACTGGGGAGTTGATTCCAGACCCTCACAATTCTCTATGTAAAAAAGTGCCTCCTATTTTCTGTTCTGAATGCCCCTTTATCTAATCTCCATTTGTGACCCCTGGTCCTTGTTTCTAATTTTTCAGGTCGACAAAGTTCCTTGGGTGGACTTTATCAATACCTTTTAGGATTTTGAATGCTTGAATCAAATCGCAGCGCAGTCTTCTTTGTTCAAGACTGAATAGAGTCAATTCTTTTAGCCTGTCTGAAGATTCAAATTAAAGTGCTGTTGAACACAATGAGATCCCATTCAAACAGCAATAGCTATTGATACATGAAGCTCTTCAACATGATAACGTTTGAGAAAATGTCCCCACAAAGACAGTAACTCCTGAAAAGACGACGCTGTGGGGACGCCCCCGCTTTGTAAAACACCTTTTTAAGAACTAAATATGCCTTTAAAAAAAAAAAAAAAAAAAACTAAAAGTGCCAAAATATTTACTTTGTTGTCGACTTTCACCCTGTGTGGAGTTTTGTCTGACTGAAGTAAATAAAAATATAGTGAGAGTCAATGCCCACAAGTATAGGAAAACAAACTTATGTGTGTGTGTGTGAAATAAATACATTGTACACTTTTGTGCATAAAATGCCTTTTGTATTGCATGCTGATTTTGATGTCTAATAAAGTATTTGTATTAAACTGTATTGAGCGATTCATTGTGGGTTAATCCATGCAATAAGACCCCCCCCCCCCCACTGACTCCTAAGGTAACACTTCCTTCCATTGATTGGTTCGAAACTTGCTGATTCAGTATTACTGCCCTGAAATGTATACGCTCCAGCTGAGCTGAGCTGCACAGATCTGAGCTCCAGGGACCCTGTAGTTGTGTTCAGGGTGACTCTGTTCACATATCCAGCGCCTATGACTGGGTAGAAACCAGTTCATGACGCCACAGGGATCCTTGCAAAGCTAAAAACCCAAGCCATTGCAGCTAGAAGTGCAGGGTGTTTAATCTGCAGTGTTACATTGTCTCCAGCCTCGCTGATTACTGGGTCTGTGACAGGATTTCAAGAAATCAAATAATAATAATAAATGATCTACAGTATATAGCTAAAAATCCTCACATGTTGTCAAACAGTACACTTGTTCTATTGTGCTTAACTGAATTTACTAACAGTTTTACCTTAGAATTCTGACTATGACAAGGAGATGTTTAAAAAAAATCCGAACACTTCCTCGTTCATTTCAGATAAGAGGTATGGTCAACCCTGTTCTGAAGTTGCACTGTCAAGCTGTATTTTGTTGTAACACTAGGTGTCGCTATATCACACATATTGGGAGTCCAGGACATGCTGTTGAAAGGGACTCGTTCAACTGTCCAGTCATTCATTTACTGTATGACTAAAGGAGCATCAGAGGACGCTACTTGCTGTGGAGTGTATATCACATTATTGTAACACACACACACACACATATATATATATATATATATATATATATATATATATAGTGTCTATATATATATATATAATATATATATATATTGTGAAAGGATATATATAATATATATATATATCATATATATAATTTTATGTCAACTACAGTTGACCTTTTTAAGACATCTTGAAACTAGACAAACACACTTTCTCATTTCTCAAACTGATTATAAAAAAAATGGATAAATGTAGTATGTTATTTTAAAAGTTATTACTTATAGTATAGATTAATAAGTATAATAGTTACAATGTTTTCTTGGATTGCAATGTGTCTGTGTCATGCGCCCTTCCCCCACGTAATTCAGCTGATCTCTTGCTGGAGAAGCAGAGTGCTGGTGATTACAACACTGAAACAGCACAGCAGCGCTGGCAGGCAGAGATCTCAGGATGGGAGCGCACTTTGCAAACTGGATTATCGTATCACTATGGGCAGTTAAAAACATTTATATTCTATATATGTTTATATAAAAGCATATATGTTTTTAAGCATTTCTGTGTCATAACTCAGAATGCTAAGGTAAAACTGAAATTTTAGTAAATTCAATCAAGCGCTCTAGCACAAGGTGCACTGTTTGAGAACAGGTGAGGATTTTTAAACATATAGATCGTTATTATTATTTTATTTATTATAGGTTGTTCAGCTTTGTAACCAAATCCTGTCACAGACCCAGTAATCAGCGAGGCTGGAGACAATGTAACACTGCAGATTAAACACCCTGCACTTCTAGCTGCAATGGCTTGGGTTTTTAGCTTTGCAAGGATCCCTGTGGCATCATGGCCTGGTTTCGACTCAGTCATCGGCGCTGGATATGTTAACAGAGTCACCCTGAACACAACTACAGGGTCAGTGGCGCACAGATCTGTGCAGCTCAGCGAAGCTGGAGTGTATACATTTCAGGGCAATGACTTTGGATAAGGAGCTTTATGTAATACAAGATCGCTTCTGTAAGCAATGCTGATAGGGAAAGTTACACATGCGTAGCCTGGAACTCAGTGACTGGAAGAAACAGTTCTGCAGTAAAGGAATTTACTGTGACTGGTGAGTTTATTGGGGGTTTGTATGGAAATATAGTTACTATTCATTTATTTGAGGATTTAACTAGTAGGAAATTATAAGTGTTGAGAATCAGAGTGCTATGTTTTGTTGGTCAGTGATTGATTTAAGGTTGGTCTTTAGCTTCTGATAGAGTTGGGTTAACATGATTTTAATTTGTTGAGCCTTTCTTATTTGCCTTGGCTGTCCTTGTCTTGTCTGTATACGAACAAAATAAAAACCTTGTAACTAAATCTTTAGTACTAATTACACAACCAAACAGTAAATTGTATATTTGAATAGAGGAATTTCAAAAAGACTTTACAAAGCACTGCTTCTGAAGAAGGCACTTCTGTACACTGCACTTCTTACTGATAATTTATTTATAGAAAATGTAAACATTAAAACAAGATAGGGTAATAATTAGATGCCATAACCAATATGTTAAGTTTTAAATGTATTTATTAATTGATGACTAGTAATAATAATATTCATCTTTATTTTTATATAGCGCCTTTCATAGCGGACCACCATCACAAAGCACTTTACAAGATATGAGACCAGGGTGTGTGAACTGTGCATCAGCTGCAGAGTCACTTCCAACAACGTCTCACTGGTTGTCAGCAGCAGTTGCCTTTGTCTTGAAAATTTGAACGAGCAACCCCAGCATGAGGTACTCCGTATTTAAATCTACGTATTACAGAGATAGTATAACTTGAACAATAAATGCATACAAAAAGAATCTAGTTTTCTTGATAATATTTCCAGTGAAATTGAGTTCAACCCACTTTTGTTTTCTTCTCTACCCATAGCACACGTCTCCCAACCTACAGTCCGCTCCAATGTGACTAATCCAGTGGGGTTCAATGACACTGTCAGTTTGACCTGTACAGCCTCTGGCTCTCCCGTCTCCTACCAATGGCAGGGTAAACGTCATATTATCTGACAGCAGCTAGACCGTAGGAATGAATTCGAATTGCAACACAATTTTAAGTGATTAGGTAGCAGGAAGCAGAAAGTCATTTTTAGAGATCAATAGAGATGTCTTTGAAATACCTGCTTATCTCAAATGCAAGTGTGAAATAAAGAACAGATGAAAAAGAAGGATGGCATGATAAGTTTCTAGTGCATATCACTTGACCTTTTTAAATGTTACAAGTGCTCTTTTTTTCTATTTAAGATATCCAGAAGGCTACTGCACATTCTATTTTATTTTATAATGTTTTTTTTTGTTAGACCCTAATGGTTCTGTTTCCTTGGGATCTGGTCATGCAGTAGAGGTGGCGATTGCTGTTCTGGTTCTTCTGCTTTGTGTTTTAGGTGTTAAATTGCTGCAGGTGAGTGCATTCACACAGGGTTTAGTGTTGGCCATATTTTTGTATTTTAAATGCTTTTAAAGAAAGTCAAGGCTATTAACTCAGGCACTTCTCATGTAAAGTTTTGAGGAAAAACGTTTTGGTTTGATATTCATGGAAAAGTTTTTTGAGTTACTGCATATAAACTAAAAAATAATTGAATTAAACCCTTGTCTTTTTCTCGTGTACAGATTCATGAATCACAAAAAAAAAAAAAGACTCTTCAGAGTATGACTGGAAGAGTAGCATGTTTTATTTACTGTGTAGTCAGGCTTGATTGCTTGAGTTATTGCTTACACACCCTGATAATTATGGCGCTCTCCACCCCCCCCTCTGACTTGTGGTTGTGATCCGAGCACAGAAAACTATACCTGCACAGCTCATATTTCTAGCCATATTGTGATGCAATACCTCAGCTCTGTAACTGCTTGTCCGAGCGAGTCTGGCTCTCTTGCACAATGGTTAAGATTTTGCCTGGCAGGCTCAGTCCCTGTCTGGGGGTTACCTCGTCCTCCCAATCCCCACGTTCGCATTAGGAAGACCGACCCAAACAGAATGCTTGGATATCTGTTGAGCTGTCACTACAATGTTGCAGTGTGACACAACCTGGAACCAATGTGGCACGCAGTGACAGACTAGGTGTCGTGTAGACAAGCTGGAGTTAGAAATATATAATCAACACTTTCTCTAATGACACGTATTTTATATGTTTTAAAATTTTTTTTACTTAAATGAATGGACTTTTAAACACAACCTAGGTAAGGGAGTTGACAATGAAAACACAATGGAAAACACATTTGCAAATGCTTTCTTTGTGTGAATTGTACAATATTTCAGTGCTCTATTAACACATATAGCAGGGCTGGTTTTGTTTGTTTCTATTATATGAAATCACTGCCCAGTTGACATGCACACACTGCCATTTGTCCACAAATAAAGTGTTCACACATGCTATACAGTGATTAACCAGCAACACAAGTGACTGCCCCACAGCACGGACTGCATGAGAATCATGCCCCATAGTCGCATACTGATCTATAAACAAGGAAAGCAATACAAATGATATGTCTCAGAGATTAATCATATTGATATAGGGAAGAGAGTTTCTTTTAAAACACATCTATCCTGGACTTAATTTACACTCAACTACAGTACAGCCAGAATGACTCTTTGTAACAGAGTTTCAAACTACTATGACTACAACTAACCCTACTGTGCTCCGCCATTCTGAGGTGGTCTTTTATGCTGCAGGACCGGTTACAAGGGGGTACGGTCGTGGCTCCCATTTGCTCCATAATGCCACGCCACTAGCACCTGCATTCTTATTATAAAATGAAACACAAATAGCTCAGTCTCTTAACTACATTACTAAAAATATTACATGTGTTACTTCAATACACTGAATCACAAACTCTCACAACGACCCTCAGTGCCTCAAATTCAGATGTCTCTTCTGAATGGTGTGGATCCCTGGATTTAAAAACAGCGATCAGTGTTTGTATTTTTATGAAAAACTGCTGTGATACACCAACCTCATGTTTTGTCACAAGATGAACTACTGAAGGTGAACCAGAAACCACACATGCACCTGTGAGGTCAGAACTGCAGAATATATATTTTGAAATCTGCTATGGTACAGTAAAGGAAAACCAGTGATACTGGTCATGTTGACTCCAAACACCTCTATTATTTATAGTTGTCTGATTGGTGGAAATATGGGCTAGGCAATAGCTGTACAAATACAAAGTGCTATTAATTCCATATTTATTTTGCGATGGAGAACACGCGAGTGCCAGTGCTGACCCTACTCCTTTTTGCATTGGTTAAAGGTAAAGACAGAAACTATTGATTTACCTCCTTTTGTGTGTTTGTGGAGCAAATCATGATGCAATGGAGCTTCTATAAGATTCACCTTTAATTATAGACAGCTTGCAGACAGGCTTTCATTAGGGTTTCTGATTGAGCTTTTCTGATTTCTGGTTTTTCTCAGCTTTTGGCTTTTTTTGTATTATTATTATTATTATTATTATTAATATTATTATTATTATTATGTTCTCTTCTTGTTCTTATCATCAGGCTGTTGGTGTTTGGATGTAACCATTGTTAAAAATCCAGTGAAGACTGGGGATGATGTGGTGTTTGAGATTAACCTCCCCTCAGTGCCAGAATCAGGATCGTGGAATTCACAGACGATGTTGGCTTTTTGGTTGGGAAGTAAAGTGATTTCAGGTGTTGGATATAAAGGGAGAGTCTCTGTGAATACTTCCACTGGATCACTGACGCTGATGTCTGTAAGACTCAGTGACTCTGGAAATTATTTTGTTCAGGTTCAAACCCCAGATGGCACTGAATTAAGTGGAAATGCTACCTTGACTGTTTTTGGTGAGTGCGGTTCATTCAGATTGAAAAGTATTCATTAATATCATAGATAGAGGATGAATGATATAATTTATAGTGATGTAAAATGTACAACTGTTACTGTCTCTATCATAATATTATTACTGAATAATCACATATTATTGCAAGGCAGAAACTGTATGGGGATCATTTAAAAGGTTCCTATCTTGGCAAAACACTCAGCGGACGGTCATGATAGTTTTCCACACTACCTGTCTGCCATACTTTTCAGGAAATGCGTTGCTATGCAGATTTAAGGGAGGAGATATTTAAATGTCCGTGTTCGCTTATTAAGTAGGAAAAGAACGACTCTGAATATCGTGAGGAGACTTCGTGCATTGCCATGGAGATAAAAACATTTAACAAGAGAAATGAATTCACGTGTTGTCGCGCACGCTCTGAATTATAGTGCACACTAGCTACGTGTTTGTCTGGTTACCCTTCCAAAACACACACATAAAATTATATAAAATATCATTTTTTCAAGTTTTACTGCTAAGAATTTATATTTGTGTGTGTGTGTGTGTGTGTGTGTGTTTGTGTAACATCTAAAAGTTACATTTCATTAACACTAGAACTGCCCTTTGCAATACATGTTTTATTTTGAATATAACCTACAATATTCAATGTTTATATATTATATATACACACACAAGCTTGTTGTTATGTCTACTAGACCTGGCAGCCATCAATTCGTTCGTTTTGTACAAGGTAGGAGAGATTTCTTCTTGAAGCTAGCCACAGCTCTTCAAAGAAACATTTCGATCAGAAGGCTATGGGGTGCCATATGTTAAAAAAAAACAAACAAAACATGTCTTTTTTTTCCAGCTTTAACTTAAATCTTGTCTTTTTTTCCACAGATTTAAGTTCAATCTTGTATGTTTTCCACAGATTTATATATGTTGTGAAAATAAACATTTTTTTAAATGTGTACATTCAGATATAATTTATAAATCTAGTTACAAGATTTAACATTTAGATAAATATTTAACTGGCCAGTTAAATCTGGATTTAGTTTGTATGCAAATGAGCTCCGCCTGCTTTGTGCTTTCACGCGATTTGATTGGCTCTTGCAATGCCAGTCGGAGAATATACAAATTTCAGTATTACAAGAGCCAATCAAATCGCGCGAAAAGCACAAAGCAGGCGGAGCTCATTTGCATACAAACTAAATCCAGATTTAACTGGCCAGTTAAATATTTATCTAAATGTTAAATCTTGCATTTATTGTAAAATACTTCCTGTTATGTGTTCATTTTGAAATGTCACCAACCATTTTCCACCCCACCCCCCATTTTCTCTCTTCTTTGCAGACCCTGTCTCCCTTCCCACAGTCTGCTCCAATGTGACTAATCCAGTGGAGTTCAATGACAGTTTCAGTTTGACCTGCACAGCCTCTGGTTCTGCCGTCTCCTACCAATGGCTCAATGGCAGCTCTGTGCTTAGTGACAGTGAGCGGATTCACCTGAGTGATGACAATAGAACACTGACCATACCCAGGGTGTTGAGATCTGATGATGCGATCCTGCATTGCTACGCGTTTAACGCTGTCAGTAACAGCAGCAGTGAGCCGTTTCATCTCAATGTGAGCTGTGAGTTTTGATCAGTGTTTGCACTAATTAGCAAGGGTTTTTTTTTTTTTTTTTTTTTTTGTTAAGTAGTGTGTGGCATTCCTCATGAAAGATTGCATTGTCTATTGTGCTTTGACACACCTTTTCAGGAAATCTTTTATTCCATTCCTGCAGTGCTAGTAAGGACTATATTATTGAGAATGGATTGACATAATTTGATAAAACAGTTGTTACAGTAGATTATTCCTCATGAGATTAATTGTATATATTGTTTCTTTGTACTAACTTTGAGAATGTTTATTTTAGACGGGCCGGATGGTATGTCTATAACCCCGCCAGAACCAATCTATAGCAGCGTGGGATCAGACCTCATTCTGTCCTGCTCAGCACAGTCCAGCCCACCTGCTCACTACCACTGGTTCTTTAATGGAGCCCCTCTTAACAAACTGGGCTCACAGCTGAATATGGCTAACATTCAGCAGGATCAGACTGGAAACTATACCTGCTTTGCCTCTAACAATATAACCCTTAGGTATGACAATGTAACAAGCAGCATAACTGTTATAGGTAAGTGATTTAGTTTGTTAACAACTCTGACTGTAAAGCCTGTCTTCCACTGAAGAAGTTTGGAGCGGCTGCCCTTTCTGTCGCATTTCATTCATTATTAAAAAGCTAATCACATTTTTGCTTAGTGTTTACTTCAACCACATAATTTCTCTGAGCAAAACAAAACATTCAGTTTAAGTTGGAATGCAGATTGATACATCTGAAAATGACAAAAGAGTGTGCATTTACTTAGAATCCTCTTACCGAAGCCCCGAGGGACAGATCAATGAAGCTTTCCTTCTGGGCACAGCATTTCTTTTCCTGGAACAAAAGAAAACAAGCCTATTATTAAAAACTATAGTGAAAACTTTCATCTTAAAGGTACCGTCCTTAAGGTTTTGAAATGTAGAGTCATCTTCAGAAGCAACCACTGAGTTGTCATGCTCACTTAAGTGAGCCAAGCTCTCACTGAGAAAGCATGCTTAAGAGTTATTGCTGAAAATGGCTGATAGCCTTTTTTTATATTAAGTACTCATTTCAACGAATCCCTTTTTAGTACAGTTGAATTGGTCTTTTCAAATAGAGTGGAAACAATGAAATCCCCTTTCACAAACAGCACTTTATTGGCAATGTGTGTGTCAGTGTTCTTTCGCAATGTGAAGATCCATTAACATGGCACACTTCATTTAGTGCTAAAACGCAAGTGCTGCTCCTGGACCATCAATATTTTTAACAACAGAGTAGTAGCTGTTGCATCTGAAGTATTCATGGCAGTGTGATGACGGGTAAGGCACCAGTTCAGTTCCTGTTTGATAGCTTGCCTGTCAGCAGATGCCATGATGAACACAGAATTTCACCTTCCTGTTCTGAATAACTTTGATATTATTGTGTACCAACCTGACATACAACCCCTGTTTTGTGTTTCAGTGAAAAAACAAATAACTGTGATTAATCCTTCTATTTACAGAACCGATAACTAATGTGACTTTGAACCCCACCCCTGAACAACCAATACTGAATAACCCATTCAATCTAACCTGCGAGGTGTCTGGGTTAGGGTCTGCTGATTCAAGGCTGTGGATGATGGATGGCCAGCCCCTGTCCACCGATAATAGGATAACATTATCAGTGGACAACAGCACGGTCTCCTTCAACCCAGCACTACTGTCTGATAACGGCACATATCAGTGTACAGCTTCTAACCTTGTAAGCAGTAAGACTGGAGCTGAATACAAATTAATTGTAAACTGTGAGTACACAGAGTAGAATATCTCTTTTTTTATGCATGCTAAATTAAGATTTGAAGTGTTTAAGGTTATTGTTTGAATTGCAGATGGACCAGAGGAGGCCTCTATTATGGCACCAGACTTGGTAGCTAATGGTTCATCGATAATGTTAACATGTTCAGCTCACTCTCAGCCCCCCAGTGACTACACCTGGTATCTCAATGGGCAACAGATTGCCAACAGCTCCGAATACAAGATAGATCCTGTAAACTCTGATAATCAGGGAAATTACATCTGTGTGGCTTGGAATTTTGTGACAGGAAGGGACAGTTCTGCCATCAAGGAGCTTACAGTAATAGGTGAGTCAGAGCAAATCTGGCAAACAAATATCTTCACACCTCCCCTCTCTAAAGTTTAGGATTATTCTCAGTGGTTGCTCAAGTGTTTATAATGCTATCCATTCTATTCACAGAACTGATAACTGAGGTTTCTGTGAACCGCGCCCCTGCACACCCAATATTGAACGACAATCTGAGTCTGACCTGTGCCGTGTCTGGAACTGTTGACTCAAGGTACTGGCTGAAGGACGGTCAGCCCCTGTCTACCGATGACAGAATAACATTGTCTGGAGACAACAGCACAGTCTCCTTCAACCCAGTACTGCTGACTGATAACGGCACATATCAGTGTACAACAAATAACCCTTTAAGTAATAAGACCAGTGATGGATACATATTGGTCGTCAACTGTAAGTAGAAAAAGTGGCAAATCTCTTTCTTTACATGCATGTCGAATTCAGATTTGTTTATGGCTCACTGTTGTACTGCGTGTTTTGCAGATGGACCAGAGGAGGCCTCCATTATGGCACCAGACTTGGTAGCTAATGGTTCATCAATAATGTTAACATGTTCAGCTCGCTCTCAGCCCCCCAGTGACTACACCTGGTATCTCAATGGGCAACAGATTGCCAACAGCTCCGAATACAAGATAGATCCTATAAACTCTGATAATCAGGGAAATTACATCTGTGTGGCTTGGAATTTTGTGACAGGAAGGGACAGTTCTGCCATCAAGGAGCTTACAGTAATAGGTGAGTCAGAGCAAATCTGGCAAATAAATATCTTCACACCTCTCCTCTCTAAAGTTTGGGATTATTCTCAGTGGTTGCTCAAGTGTTTATAATGCTATCCATTCTATTCACAGAACTGATAACTGAGGTTTCTGTGAACCGCACCCCTGCATACCCAATATTGAACTACAATCTGAGTCTGACCTGTGCCGTGTCTGGAACTGTTGACTCAAGGTACTGGCTGAAGGACGGTCAGCCTCTGTCTACCGATGACAGAATAATATTGTCTGGAGACAACAGCACGGTCTCCTTCAACCCAGTCCTGCTGACTGATAACGGCACATATCAGTGTACAGCAAATAACCCTTTAAGTAATAAGACCAGCGATGGATACACACTGGTCATCAACTGTAAGTAAACAGAAAAAAATCTTTCACTACACGTGCTGTATTGAGACTCCTTTCTGACTGCTGTACTTGGATGTGAGTGTTCAAGGTTCCAGTTATGTTGTGTGTCTTTCAGATGGACCCAAGCAAGCATCCATTACAGGACCACATTTGGCAGCTGTAGGTTCATCTGTAACATTGACCTGTTCAGCTCGCTCTCAGCCCCCTTGTGGATACACTTGGTATTTCAATGGGACAGAGACTGCCCAGGGCTCACATTACAAGATGAGACTAGTGAGCTCTGCCAATAGTGGGCCATACACCTGTGTGGCTCGAAACTCAGTGACTGGAATCAGCAGTTCTGCTGTAATGGAATTTATTGTGATTGGTAAGTTTGGGTCTTTCACTTACTGCTATCGCTTGTTTCCTAATTAATCGAAATTCAAACAAATCTGGGTGAAAAACCTCAGTATTCTTTGCTTTCACACATACACCTAAATGCAAAAAGGAACTTGGAGCTTTTTATAACAAAGTTCAGCCGCTCTGTGAATACAACATCTCATCCTCTCCAGTGCATGTCTAAAACACCCACAGCTATCCTGGACCCCACATCTGAAGAGAATGTAATTCTGACTTTCCATTCAGGATGCAATAAGAAACTAATATCTAATCTTACTATTTGTTTTCTCCAATGGTTAACTGTAATTCTACATATTGAAATTCCCTTACTGTTATTAGTTTGGGCAAATCATTAGCTTCAACCAGAGCAGTTCACAGTGGTATTTTACATTCAGGGATAGTAGATCGTAACCAGCACACCTGACCAAAGTTTTGTCCTGTACAAATATCTTCACACCTCTCCTCTCTAAAGTTTGGGATTATTCTCAGTGGTTGCTCAAGTGTTTATAATGCTATCCATTCTATTCACAGAACTGATAACTAAGGTTTATGTGAACCGCACCCCTGCATACCCAATATTGAACTACAATCTGAGTCTGACCTGTGCCGTGTCTGGAACTGTTGACTCAAGGTACTGGCTGAAGGACGGTCAGCCCCTGTCTACCGATGACAGAATAATATTGTCTGGAGACAACAGCACAGTCTCCTTCAACCCAGTCCTGCTGACTGATAACGGCACATATCAGTGTACAGCAAATAACCCTTTACGTAATAAGACCAGCAACGGATACAAACTGGTCATCAACTGTAAGTAAACAGAAAAAAATCTTTCACTACACGTGCTGTATTGAGACTCCTTTCTGACTGCTGTACTTGGATGTGAGTGTTCAAGGTTCCAGTTATGTTGTGTGTCTTTCAGATGGACCCAAGCAAGCATCCATTACAGGACCGCATTTGGCAGCTGTAGGTTCATCTGTAACATTGACCTGTTCAGCTCGCTCTCAGCCCCCTTGTGGATACACTTGGTATTTCAATGGGACAGAGACTGCCCAGGGCTCACATTACAAGATGAGACTAGTGAGCTCTGCCAATAGTGGGCCATACACCTGTGTGGCTCGAAACTCAGTGACTGGAATCAGCAGTTCTGCTGTAATGGAATTTATTGTGATTGGTAAGTGATGTTGTTTTCATGTATCACTATCGCTTGTTTCCTAATTAATCAATCTGGGTGAACGACTGTTGCATTCCTGACACTCACATGTATGCCTAAATGTAAAAAGGAGCTTTTTACAGTAAAACAGTGTAACAGCTCTCCTGTGAACACAACTGCCATTATAAAGTAATATCGATCATCTCTAGTGCATGTCTAAAACTCTCACAACTGTCCTGGACCACACATCGGAAGAGTTTGTAATGACATGCTTTCAATTCACAGAATCAGTATCGAGCATTAACATGAAACCCACCCCTGCATACCCAATAGAGAACACCACGTTCAGTCTGACCTGCAATGTAACTGGGGCCGCTGTCTCAAGTCTCTGGTGGAAGGATGATCAGCCTCTATCCACTACTGAAAGGATTAAAGTGTCTGGAGACAACAGCACAGTCTCCTTCAACCCAGTACTGCAGTCTGATAATGGCACATATCAATGTACAGCAAATAACCCTGTAAGCCAATTGACTAGCACTGGATACAGACTGGTTGTGAACTGTAAGTATGAAAAAGGAATGCCCTCTCTTTTGCCTATGAAATGTAGACTCCTTTTTGACTGTTCCACTGGGATGTGAGTGGTAAAGTCTCCTCACAGTTCTCTTGTTTGCATTGCAGATGGACCACAGCATGTCTCCATCACAGGGCCAGCCTCTGCAGTCAAGGGCTCAGCGGTAACATTCACATGTTTGGCTCACTCTCAGCCCTCTTGTGAATACACTTGGTATTTCAATGGGAATAAGACGGCCAATGGCTCACAATACAATATATCTGCTGTAAGCGCTAATAATAATGGGGGATACACTTGTGTGGCCTGGAACTCAGTAACCGGAAGGAACAGCTCTGCAGTAAAGAAACTTGTTGTGGCTGGTGAGTTATTGAATATCTCGATTCATTTAAGGGTTGGAAAGCCCAGCAGTTAAAGAGTACTCTTTCCAGGGAATTACTATATATTGTATTTAGCTAATATCTAATATGTTACATGTAATATTGAAAATATCTCCTGATCTCCATTACTTTTCTTAACCAATGTTGGTATACATCATATCATCTGATTGCAGCTAGACTGTAGGAATGAATTCGGAATGCAACACACCTTTAAGTGATCAGGTACCAGGAAGCAGAAAGCCATTTTTCATAGAGTAAATAGAGAAATAAGGAAGAAGTGATAAGTTGCAAGTGCATATCACATAACTGTTAAGATATCCAGAAGGCTACTGTACATTATATTTTATTTTATAATGTTTTTTTTTTTTTGTAGACCCTAATGGTTCTGTTTCCTTGGCATCTGGTCATGCAGTAGAGGTGGCGATTGCTGCTCTGGTTCTTCTGCTTTGTGTTTCAGGTTAAAATGCTTCAGGTGAGTGCATTCACACAGGGTTTAGTGTTGACCCCACTTGGGTACTGGGAATGGTTTTAAAGAAAGTCAATATATTCATAAAACTTTACTTCTGAGTTTTATCTTTTTTAATGGATTAAATATTGTTTGACATACATTTTAGACTGTTGTCAAAGAAACCAACAACCAACAGACACACAATGTGTGCTTATCAAACAGTGTGATCAGTTAAGGGCCCAGGAATGACAATATATTCACCAACAAGACTGTATATAACTTCAAACATGCTTTTCAAATTCTAACCATTGTCTTTTTCTCTTCTACAGATGAGGATTCAGGGGGGGGGGGGGTTGTAGATCATTGAGCTCTAGAGAATGTAATTGGAAGAATAGATTTGTTTTAACATGTTCTGCACATTATATGTTTTTTTTTTCAACAACCTCGATTGCTTGACCTTGTAATGTTTTTAATGAATGAACCTCCCCTCCAGCTTATGGTTGGGACCCAAGCACAGAACGGCCCGTTCGTAAAGCAGATAGGATTAACATAACACATTTAAAGAGATATTCAGTTTATTAAATATACACACCATTATATTGGGCTGTTCATACCTCCTAAGGGCGTCTTCTGTATTTTCATTAAACTGCATTGATGTTAATCCCATTTTGAGAGCTGTAACAGTCTTGCCACAAAGTTCTGTTCCTTTTCTCTATTAAAGATAGCATACATATGAGAAACTCTAAAAACACGCTAGTGTTGTCCAACAGGCTGTATTGAAAATGCCCCTTAATTTTAGTTAGATATTCTAGTCGTGGGCACATGTAATATGTATTTTTAAGACTTCAAGGAAAATGTGAAACAGTAATTTAATAAGACATTGCTTATCATTACTGCACAATAAAATGATACTATGCTTTCTGCAATTACAGTTAATCAATATGTTCCTTTTATTATTAAACCATATCATGTCCTGTAAACTGTGATGCTTAATTTATATTTACTGTACAACTTTATAAGGGAAAGCAGAAAATCTCTGTCAATGAAAGCCATAAATGCTTGTCTTCTGACTTCAAGTTGTACCCCAAACCAAACATTAATAAAACTACACCAAACAAATGTAAGCATGCGTCAAGCCTTGTCTGTATGTCTGTCTGTATATCTGTATGGATGGGTATCCTTTGTGTATATCGTTTTATTATTACTTTTTTAAGTTGGAGAAGCAGCAAAAAAAAAAAAAAAAAGGAACAGAAAAGTATTTAAAATTAAGTTCTTAGAAATCAATGAAGGTAACATAGATATTTCTTTATACTATATTTAAGTATATACACATGTGCCATGCATTTCAAATTAACATTCGTCCACGTTAACGCTGAATTGGTAAATTCGATCCTGAATACAACTTTCATACGCAAGTGCCGGTACATTCCCTCGTCTTCTTATCCCACGTGATTGCAATGATACCCACCCGAAAGGTACATTTCTGGTTTTATTTGATACAGGCGGCGAAAACTAAAGAAACCATAAACAAAGAAAAACACCTGGTTGCTCTTCGTTATAAAGCCACAATTACGAATGCAAGTACTAGTTTTATTCCGATGAAATTAAAAAAAATCATCTACAATGCCTTTTCTACAAAAAGGTCAGTATTAAAAAAAAAAACAATTAAACACTTTTTTCTAATCACACTAACGCGAAGAAAAAAATGACAAAACCTATATTTTACCTTTTAGCAACCCCACAAGAACAAATGCCAGCACTTGTATTCGTGGTTTTTGCAAAGCTGCAATTACGACACAAACAAAAGACTATACTGACTCCGGTTGGGTTTTAAGGTCTACTTTATATGTGCAACTTACAAACAGCACACCTGCAATGCACTGCCATTTGTAAACACGCACACTGCTCTATTGCTGTGACCCCCTGTAACAAAGTGCCCGCCCCTGTGTATATTATCTGTTATGTGTTGCGTGTGGTGTGTTTAAATGTTGGTGTATAGACATTGGTACACGGGATATAAACGGGTCTGTGTAACACGAGTGTTTAAAAATGTATATGTGTATTTAGGCACGAGGATTGCACAGCACTTCACGTGCAAGTAAAATGTAGTAATATGTGAGCACGGGGAATTGCACTTTATTAATTCACGTGCTGGGATTCAAGTGAGTAATTAATTGGTAATTGAATCCCAGCACAATAGTATATATAGATGCACGTTGTCACATACTGGGGTGGGGTGTTCGGTGAGCGGAGAACGGGATTGGAGACGGAGGAAATAAGCAGTAGTAGTAGTAATAATAATAATAATAAAGGAGAAAGTATCCGCTCACCGTGTTTGTCAGTGTCTGTCCGTGCACCGTTTTGTTAAGTTTAGTCTGTTTTCGTTTGTCTATTTATTTTGGCGTAGAGTGCCGTGTCCTGTGTTTTTCGTGTTTGTGTAAACCTTTTATTTTGTATTAAACCGGCGCCAACAGGCGTCTTCATCACTTCATTTCATCCGTCCTGTGTTTTGTGTATTGCATTACCTTTCCTGGCTCTGACGCCGCCCACTTCGGCCGTCTCTGTGACACCCCCTTTTAAGGAGACTTATCGGTCTGTCTTGTGCAACCGTGATAGAAACATCTCAATCTAGATTTTTTATTGCATATATATATATGTATGTGTGTGTGTGTGTGTGTGTGTTAATCTTGTCCTGACAGGGGACGGGCTCCCAGTGGATTCACCAGTACGTCACCTACGACCTGGGAGTGCTGTGGCTCATCACAATGGATCAGAAGATACTGAGCTGCACCATCTAGCGCTCCCCTTGGAGGCTCTCCGTCGCCACCGCGCTCCTGCAGCCCGCCAGCCGGAGCTGGACTCGGCACCTGCATTCCCATGACCGATTCGGTTGATTGATTGTATCGATTGGATCCACGTTTACGTATCGACACAGAGATAAACGCATTGCTACTATACTATAGCGCGATAGCTAAAAGCGTCTTTTTTTTTCTTTTGCTCAACGTGGCGCAGGCTTCCTGAGAGTACAATATACGATAATTTATCAAAAAGAGGGTCAGAAACACACAGTGCTGCGATGCTGGCTTCCAACACTTTCCAGTCAATGTAGCCAAATTCCAAACCATTGCAATACGTGTAATATAAGTACTATATATATATATATAGTATATATATCATATATATATATATATATATATAGAGAGAGAGAGAGAGAGAGAGAGAGAGAGAGAGAATCACACCAGTCCCTAACATTATTATTATTATTATTATTATTAATAATAATAATAACACCAAGCTATTTTTAAAGTTACTGTATTATAGTTACTATTACTTCCTCTAAACTTCTATCTGCCTTTGTGTTCCTGGTTAATAATTAATTAATTCACGCTTGCTGTTCTTTGGCACAGTCTGTAGAGTCATGAGAACAAGGGAGTACCCTTTGAGGAGAATGAGGTGTTTGGTTTGCTCAGTTAAGCCAATGCACATATTGTTATATTATTTAATGTATGGCATAGTTCAGGTTGGATAACACATTCTCCAGGAAGCTTTCATTGTACCCATGCAAGCAAACAAGGATGTGGGAAAGTGAGGACAGAAAGTTTAACTGGAGGAAGCACCTAGTCAGAGTGCCCTGGACTGGAGGGAGCACCCTTTCTCTCAGGGGGGTGAGGGAGGGAGGGAGCAGTTCAGTCTCCATGCCTCAAGCCTGCCCTGGACTGGAGGGAGCACCCTTTCTCTTAGGGGGGTTGAGGGAGGGAGGGACAGAGGGAACAGTTCAGTCTCCATGCCTCAAGCCTGCTCTGGACTGGAGGGAGCCCCCTTTCTCTTAGCGGGGTTGAGGGAGGGGGGGGGAACCCCTTTTCTCCAGAGTAAGCAACTTGTCAGGAAGCACATGCTCAGGAAGGTCCAGTCAGCGCCGGCAGGATTACCAACCCTGACCCCGTCCCTGAAACAAACAAACAAAAAATACAAAATAAATAATATAGCGATCGTTTACGCTTCTTTTGCTGAAATATCATTCCTGGGTGGTGCTCTCTTCAAAATGTCTGCTCTAGTGCACTGTCCTCTAAATCATTGCAGAAAGAGCAAATAAAAAAAAACTCTCATAACAACAAATGCTCTGGCTGGTCTGTTGACAATGTTGGCGCGGTCAGTGCACTAGAGCAGACTTTTAAAAAAAAAAGCGCTTTGAAACAGACTTTAAAGTTGTAAAAGGTTGTCAGGATGTTAACAATGAAAAGTGACAGCTGTAGCAACACATGGGGATGTGTAACGCGAACCCCGTTCCCTACTCTTTAAACTAATAATGTTTTTAACAGCAAATTATATTGTGTTACCAAAAAAGCTGGAGCGAGCAAGACAAGACACGAGGCAGCCAAGCAAGCGAGACTGTGGCGCTGAGCCCCGAATGCACAAAGCTGGTTTTGTTTAAGGAGCTGGTTTAATTTCTTTCTTTAAACCATACCTTAAAGTCATTAGTATCTAAACATACGCCATTATCTCTTTCTTTCTCACAAACAATAATACAATGCAATTCAATCTGTTAGCATAACATTGTTCAGCAGGTTTCATTTGACTTTGTGAAGCAAAACGAATTATTTCGAATTGTATTTTCTTAGAAGAAATTCCAGCCGCAAAAACTCAGAGGCGTTTCTTCAAACGGGGAAAACACCCTGTGATAAAAAAAAGAGCGCACCTTTTTATTTTCAAATGCTGTAAAACAAAACCCATATTTGTTTTTGCTGTACACTGTACAAAGTGCTGTCTGTAATAACTTTGCGTAACTGTGCAAACCCAATTAATGACATTTAAATACTGAATTCAAATACTGGGTTTCAGTTCAAATATTTGCTTTAATCTGCCCTTATTTGATTTTCAAGGAAAGGCTGTCCGATTTTTCACACGGGTCTTCTTACACCAGGGCGTTTGAGTATAAGAGCCCCTGTCCCGGAGCTGGCTGTGACACATCAAGTCTCGCTCCCTGAAACTCGACTGACTGCAATCATGAGATCTTCTCTACTCGTCCTGGCTCTGTTCGTGGGCACAAGCCTGGGTAAGCGAGAGGGGCTGGGAGCGGGAGGGGGTAGGGTTTGAAATCTAAAGGTAAGTGTTGAGCCTCTTTGCACCCGATTCTAGCTTAGTTAGTGAAAGCAGTTTGCCGTGTTGTGTGACTCACTGCGTTTGCTCCACTAAGCAAGCAGAATTGCAATTACATGCACTGCATTACCTTGAGAAGCGTTTTTACGCCGCTGTGGCACAATGCTTAGTTTTGACCTCCTCCAGTCCAGCCGTAGCACTGTTTAAACAGGATGCCGCAGAGTTACATTTTACATCATAGCATCATAACAAAAACAATGCATTTCAGCCTCAGGTTTTTTTTAAAACTTATAAATGCCAATAATGAGGGGGAGGAAAAAAAAACCGTCCAGATTCTGGCAACTACTCTGCATTTTACCTGTTAACCAAAAAAAAAAAAAAAAAAAAAAAAAAGATTCTCGCCGTTGAAGAGGGACTGGAATGTGTCTGTTGTGTTCGTGTTGGTTTGCCTGGGTCTGTGTGCTTGTTTACGCAGCGTTGTTTTCCAGCGCTGGACTGCCAAGAGATTGACGGGCGACTCAAGCAGATCGACGTCAGCGACGGGCAGGTGTTCGGCGTGAACAGCGAAGACTCGATCTTCACTCGCTATGGAAACAGCTGGGTGCAGGTCCCAGGGGCCCTCAAGCACGTTACCGTGGGGCCCGCTGGAGTCTGGGGCGTCAACAAGGACAATCTCATCTTCAAGATGATCGGGGGACGCTGGCAACAGACTCAAGGTATGGAGTATGTCCACCTAGAAGACTTAACTGACCGTAACCCAGTCTCAATTAATGAATACCTGTACTGTTACCTAACACGTGTGCTAAGAATTCGATTTTATCATCACCTGGAATTTTAGGATTGAGACCTCGTTTAAAAATAAATCAATTTAAAATAATTTTAAATCTTTTATTTAACATCATGCAATCAAAAAATAAATAAATAAATAAACTACTAAATGGGATCGCCAATGAATTCTACCGGGAAGCCATACTAATGGCACAGCAGTATTTCATGTTAGATTTTGAAATGTCACATTTTTCTTTCTTTTTTTTTTTTTTGTGTTAAATATATAGGAAAACCACAAAGCGGCTGTGTGCGGTTCAATGTTAACGTAACGTCATTCCAGCAGACTCATTCGACTTCAAGAAGCAACGTTAGTTCATTCTATAGGGTGATGATGCAAAACTGCCCATCGCTGTAGCGCATGAGGTCCTTGTTAGGAAGGGCGAATCTAGTATTATCCTCAACGTTTCTAACCAGACCTGCTCCATGGGTTTGATCACCTGGCACTACACAGCTCCCTGCTGCCCTGCAGCCTCATACAGTCATTCTAACAGGTTTTACAGTGTACTGTTTAAAGAAAGCTTATGGGCTGCCTCGGTCCTCTCTATAACAGTCTAGCTCCTCCCCTCCATCCTCACTCTGGTATGTTTCCTTGCAGGTCTACTGAAGCAGATTGATGCAGGAGGAGACCAATTCGTCGCTGGAGTTAACATGTTTGATGGCATCTACTGCCTGGATCGCAATCCCACAGTGACCACGCGTGGAGGCGCGGCCGCCATTCCCTGGAACCAGCTTCCCGGGGCCCTCAAGTACTACTCCTGTGGCCCCCAGAGCTGCTGGGGGGTGAACTCTGCCGACCAGATCTACGTGATGAAGGGGGTGACCCCGGACGCCTGCATGGGCAGCAAGGCATGGCAGCAGGTCCCCGGAGCGCTGTCCATGATCGAGGTGTCCACCGACGGCAGTGTGTATGGGGTCAACTCTGCCGGGAACGTGTATCGCAGGTGAGCGCGCCGGCTCCTGAAACAAAACCAGCTTTGTGCATTCAGGGCTCAGTGACGCCACAGTCTCGCTTGCTTGGCTGCCTCGTGTCTTGTCTTGCTCCAGCTTTTTTGGTAACACAATATTATTTGCTGTTAAACATTCTTAGTTTTCATTGTTAACACCCTGACGGCAGTTTGCACTTACAACTTTAAAGTCTGTTTCAAAGCTCTTTTCAAAATGTCCGCTCCAGAGCACTGGCAGCGTCAGGATTACTGCCCACGTTGTCAAACTGGTGATACAGCGATAACGACCCACGACGTGGCACACAAGAGACAAACCTCCTGCAGTGATTTAGAAGACAGCTCTCAAACCCTAGTGCACTAGAGCGGACATTTTGAAAAGAGCACTGCCCAAGAATGATATTTCAGCAAAAGAAGTGTAAACGATCGCTGTATTATTATAATCGGTTTTTGTTTTTGTTTTTTTTCAGGGACGGGATCAGCGCTAGTAATCCTGCCGGCACTGATTGGACCTTCCTGAGCATGTGCGGGAAAAGCAAGCATGTGTCATATGACCTGGGTGTGCTCTGGGTGATCAGCCAAGAAGACAAGATCCTGGTCTGCAGCTAAACAAAAAAACATGATATATTGCGCTTGCATTGTAGCCCTGTACCGCCCTGTAACACCTGCAAGTTGCCTTGGATAAACGCGTCTGCCAAATAAAAAATAATCATATTTTTTTACCCCAGAAGAGCTTAAAGAGGGACAACAAACACGTTTGTTACCACTCGCAATCACAAGTACATCTTCACTCATCTCTCATTGCTTTGCTTAAAACTGTTTTGTTTCACAGTCTTGTTTTTTATGCCTGGTACGGACTGTACTGTTCTCTCCATGGAACAGCAGCATGTTGAGTTTCTTTTAATCTTCTTCCTGCTCAACACCTCCACCTTATAGAAATAAAGCATTATAAAAAAAAAAAAAAAACCCTGTGCGGTCTGTTACTGGTTTCCTTGGCTCCAGTCCTACTGAGGCCTGTTTACTGAGGCCTGTTTAAAGACAAGTTGCTTACTCTGGAGAAAAGGGTTTTCACCGCCCTGAAAAACCGACTGGACTGCTCCCTCCCTCCCTCCCCTCCCTAAGAGAAAGGGTGCTCCCTCCAGTCCAGAGCAGGCTTGAGACACAGAGACTGGACTGCTCCCTACCTCCCTCACCCCCCTGAGAAAAAGGGGGCTCCCTCCAGTTCAGGCCAGGCTTGAGGCACAGAGACTGGACTGCTCCCTCCAGTCCAGAGCAGGCTTGAAGCATGGAGACTAGACTGCTCCCTCCCTCCCTCCCTCCCTCCCTCTAAGAGAAAGGGTGCTCCCTCCAGTCCAGAGCAGGCTTGAAGCATGGAGACTAGACTGCTCCCTCCCTCCCTCCCTCCCTCAACCCCCTAAGAGAAAGGGTGCTCCCTCCAGTCCAGAGCAGGCTTGAAGCATGGAGACTGGACTGCTCCCTCCCTCCCTCACCCCCCTGAGAGAAAGGGTACTTCCTCCAGTCAGACTTTTCCACACCCCATTGTTTGCTCACATGGTGCCACTAAAGCTTCCTTTGTTGCACGGCCAAGCCTGGTGAACGCAAATGTAGTCCCCACCTGAACTATAAACACGAGAGGGAGGAGGTCTCACTAATCAAACCACAGTACTTGTAGCAATGTGTATTGGGTTAGCTCCTGTCCAAGCCAAGCCCTCATTCTTATCAAAGGGTGCTCCCGTATTCTCTCCTGAATCTACAGACCCTACCGAAGAACAGCAAGCAGCGAATTGCAAACCAAAGGTTTCAAATATCTCAGGGTTAGAGACTCACACTAGCCCTGCTGCTGCTGCACCCAGTCCTGGGGTTCACAAAACCCTGCAATGAAGTCTAGTATTGTTAATATTGAAATAATCAGGAGCCAGGAGTTTGAGCAGGGTTAGAAACTCACACTAGCCCTGCTGCTGCTGCTGCACCCAGTCCTGGGGTTCAGAGCTCCCCTCAATGAAGTCTAGTATTATTAATATTGCAATGATCAGGAGCCAGGAGTTTGAGCAGGGTTAGAAACTCACACTAGCCCTGCTGCTGCTGCACCCAGTCCTGGGGTTCAGAGCTCCCCTCAATGAAGTCTAGTATTATTAATATTGCAATGATCAGGAGCCAGGAGTTTGAGCAGGGTTAGAAACTCACACTAGCCCTGCTGCTGCTGCACCCAGTCCCGGGGTTCAGAGCTCCCCGCAATGAAGTCTATTATTATTAATATTGCAATGATCAGGAGCCAGGAGTTTGAGCAGGGTTAGAAACTCACACTAGCCCTGCTGCTGCTGCACCCAGTCCTGGGGTTCAGAGCTCCCCTCAATGAAGTCTATTATTATTAATATTGCAATGATCAGGAGCCAGGAGTTTGAGCAGGGTTAGAAACTCACACTAGCCCTGCTGCTGCAATCATTCCTGGGGTTCAGAGCTCCCCTCAATAAAGTCTATTCATATTGAAAAGCCAAGAGTTTGATGCTGAAAGAATTGGTTCTCCTAGAGAGCTGACTCACAGACTCAAAGGTGTAACCTAGTCATGATGGGATGAGATGTGTGGCCAGTTTCCTCACAGCACATTTATCAGGGACCTGATTCTTCAAACTCCCTGATCATTTCAACAACACACCTAAAAACGAAGAGTGTTCTGAAACCCAGGACATTTTGTGTGCATCACGGAATTGCTGATAAAGAAACAGGCTCAACAGGCCAAGCCACAGTTGTATTTAATACAGCAGCAGCTTCAGCAAGATTCTACCCTCCCACGTGCCCCTCTCTCTCAGACAGGTCGTCTACAATTCAGCAACACCCACAATGAAACGGTTAAGACAACACTCGGAACTCATGACAACAAACAAGGCGGTAACTTGGTCTCTTTTGTCACAGCTGTGTTGGGACTGCAGAGACCGAGCTGTGTGTTTAGTGTTTACTTCCTTTCCCCCTCTCTCAAGAAGCTGCCTCGCGATGCTCCCCTGGTGTGGTCAGCGGGCTTCTTGTTGTTTCTAAACTGGAGGGAACAGAGGGCAGAGCCGGGAGAGGGGTTAAGCAGAACAAGGGGGTCCCCCTCAGCTTTGAGGTCTGTTCTGATTTTTTTATTTTTTTTATTTTTTAATTTGGACTTCACAAAGAGCTCTTGCTTTGCAGGGGGGTGCTCCAGTGAGCTTGGAGAAGGAGACTAACACCAAGCCAGGGCTAGGAGGGAACAGAGGGGTGGGGGTGTGTGCAGGGTCGGAGATCAGACAGAACAGTTTCCACGGGCGTTACATGTTTGGATTGGTTGTCTCGGTGCTTGGTTATATTTTCTGCTGCTCCAGCATGGCGAGCAGCCGGGTGTGGATGGGCTGGCACACGGTGGCATAGCCGGCCCGGGTGAGGTGCAGGTAGTCGTACATGTCGTGGTGGGAGATGGTCCCGTCGGAGAGGACGAAGCCGGGGTCCACGTCCAGGAAGGAGGCGCCAGGCAGGGAGGGCAGGGCCTCCTGGATCAGCTGGTTCACGCGGGCGTTCTTCACCCGCAGAGCGTTGGGGCTCCTTCCACGAGGCAGGAGACCCTGGGGGAACAGAGCAGGTCAGGGTCTCTGTGCAGACAGACAGACAGACAGAGAGAGAGAGAGAGAGAGAGAGAGAGAGAGAGAGAGAGAGAGAGAGAGAGAGACAGACAGACAGGCAGGCAGGCAGGCAGAGAGATAGAGAGAGAGAGAGAGAGAGAGAGAGAGAGAGAGAGAGACGCAGAGACAGAGAGAGACACGCAGAGAGACAGAGAGAAAAGAGAGAGGAAGAGACAGAGACACACAGAGACAGACCGAGAGAGAGACAGACAGACAGGCAGGCAGGCAGTGGTCCTGCGTGTGTCACTCACCAGTATGAGGACTTTGGCTGTGGGCTGCTTGCCGTGGATCAGTCTGACGATGGCTCCGATTCCTTCCGCGACCTGCTCAGCACTGTCTCCGTGGTTATTGGTCCCCACCCAGAGCACTATAATCTGCGGCACAGGACACAGAGTTCAGACCAACAGCAGCATGCTCGCGTATTCACCGAGACAGAACAGGCATCTCCGCTGGACTCTATCCACCGCCATGCACCAACACTGCAGACAGCTGGTCCCTCACGCAGGGGCGGGAATAAGACTCCTACTGCACAGCAGTTTCACCCATTCCAGGTTTTCCCCATCGCACGAGCTTGATCAGCCTCAATTTTAGGCTTGAGACATCATTTAAAAAAGAAATAATAATTTTTTTAATTTAACACAGCGTAATCAAAAGAAACTACAAAATTTGATCGCAAAAAAAAAAAAAAAAAAAAAAAAAAACACAAAACACGGAAGTCATAATAGATTTTGATAAATTTCATATTTTTCCATTTTTGGTCAGTTTTTCCATTAAGCACATGGCAAAACTCCAAAGTGGCGGTGTGTAATTCAGCATGTGAACGTAATGTTATTCCAGCAGGTTTCATTCGAATTTAACCAGTCAGTTCTATAGAGTGATGCTAAAATTTTGGCCACAGCTGTACACAGTCCACATGGTCACTGAGCCACAGACAGCTGGGCTGACTCCCCCCCCCCCCCCCTCACCTTTGGGTTTATATGGTCCAGCTCTCCGTTCTGCAGCCTCCACAGAACATGCTGCGTGCAGTCTCCCCCCATTCCGAAATTGAGGGCGTGGAGAGGAGAAAAGAGCTCCCGCCAAACCTGCAGGGGGCAAAGCGCGCGGTAATGCAGGCGAATGATCGCAACGCCAAACAATCAAGACATGCACAAAGATAAAAAAAAAAAAAAAAACAACTCTGCACGGGGCTGCTGAGCTCGGATAAGGACCTGTTCCGTTCCCCGATCCCGCACGGGCAGTGCTTCCAGAACCCAGGACCCCCCCCCATCATCTTTACAGTTGGTCTAGAGATTTTCAAAATGTTTATAATTGTTGTACATTTGGAACCTACAATGTGTTCAAGAGCCGAGAACAATTAATTAAAAATATTTTAATCCAGCTTAGTGAGTTTAATCCTCAAGTTTTAAGGGTTTAGTTAAGTCCTTCGGACGAGACATAAAACAAACCGAGGTCCTATTGGAAGGGACTCTGCAGCAGCAGCAGCTGTTAATGATGCAGAGTTCATCCCCCCTAGTCTCTGGAAGCTGCTTTGGATAAAAGCACCTGCTATATGACTCATTCATAATAAATAATAATTGAGAGCTTGGTTAGACACTGGGAGACACCAGTACAGGAGACACTGGGTACCAGTGTTCGGGTTTGGGAAGCCCTGGGCTGGCGCGAGTTTCTCACTGTGGGTTTGGTTCTGGTACCTCGAACTGGTGCAGCAGCTGGACCAGACAGTCTCCCACAAACAGGACCTCTGGCTCCTTGTCCTTGCTGTCCGACACGAAGCGGTGATGCTGCGGGGAGAGACGGCACCGAGACAGAGATAGAGAGAGGAGGGGGGGGGAGGGAGAGAGAGAGAGGGAGAGAAGAGGGGGAGAGAGTGGGTTTAGAAGACAGACTTTCCTGGGCCAAGGAAGGATAGCGCAACAGTCTTGCAGGGATGGTAATGAGACTCCGACTGCATAGCATTTTCACCCATTCCAGGTTTTAATACCAGCTTGATTAGCCCACAGTAGGTCTAGGGAAAAATCTTCAGAGGCGGGTTTTATTGAGCTGAAAGGAATACCAGGACTGGATTGACCTGCTTCGCAATGGGAGTCTACTGCTATTACTTCTTGTGATACAAAGACAAGCGTTTCTTAATTCAGTGTTTAATATGGAAAATAAAGCCATGCATTCACAAGCCGCCTTCAGCGGCTCGGCTTTGAGATTAAAGGCGTTTTCCAGAGTTTTACGATCCCCTTTCCCTACCCCTGACCCCAGTGGATTACCAAGGAGAGCCAGCGTCCGTCTCCGTGCAGGTCAGCAGCCGCTGTGGGGGTGGCAGCTGGGTTCGAGTCTCCGTCACTCATCATGAATCAGCCTGGGAGAGAGAGAGAGAGAAACTTCACACAGAAAACTCCAATACTGAAGACACACAGCAACCTACAGTTAACCAACAATTATAATACCTGTAATCACATGCATAGCATGCAGTCCAATAAACACGCACACATCAGGCAAGTTTTCATAAAGGTAAAGAAACGACGTGACCACAAGTACCTGAGTGTGTGTGTCTAAACCCTCCGCCGTTATCAACACCACACACTATCTGTTCTACAATATTAATCTATCATGTGTTTACCTACACGACAGCAATACAGGTCAGAGATTTGCCAGCACTATAAATTCCCGTCAAAAACCTATTTGTTTTTTGCTTAGTCACCTGTACCCATTAGTCCCGACACACAACTAATAAATTTGGTAAATAAATAATTTTATTACGTGACATAATAAAACACACACATTTTGTTTTTGGTTCTTTTTATCTCTATAACGACTACAGCACGCATCATGCTAATAAACTATGTAAATTGCAAATATCTGTGTTAAAACTATTTGTTATATCCAGGTGACCTCATGCCAAAAGTTAAAGAATAAACAAACAGGAGTTTGCATTTGTTTTATTACCCGTGCGATAATTATTCGTCTTTTTATTTTTATTTTTTCTGTCCAGTTACCTTTTCAATGCAGCTGACTGAATTTTCAACAGAGCTAGCAGGACCCACCGGCACAAACCATTCACTCGCCAAAAGGGGTGTTACGCACAGCACAGACTTAAATTACACTGATACACTTAACAAACTACTGAAGAATTGTTTGATTTACACGTCCTATTATTAGGTTGGTTGAGAATAAAGTGTCTCAAATATAAAGTACGAGTATCAAGTGCTGTACGCTTTTTAGTTTTTTTTTTTTTTTTTTTTTAAATCTCCCTCACAAACGTAAATTGATTTTCCCAGAAGGCGAGTCCGTTGCAATAGCAGGAAGAATATGAGAAACCGAACATGCGCAGTAATGGTGTTTATATTTTCCTGCAGATTAAAATTATTATTTCTATTAAATAAAACGGTGTCTTATTTGTTTCTGATTACTTAATATATGTATTAAGCCATGTAGAAAATAATAATAATAATAATAATAATAATAATAATAATAATAATAATAATAATAATAATAATAATAATAATAATAATAATAATAATAATAATAATAATTATTATTATTATGATGTTTTGTCACAGATTAAATAATAACCAGAAACAGTTATTGTTGCACACCCCCTACTGGTCAAAAAGCCACGAAACAGTAAAACATTCTGCCATTTATTCCACTTAAACCAGAAGAGACTTTTGAGGCCTTGAAATCTAGTGTTTTCCAAGGAGAGGTTATGCTGTGAGTATGGATTTTTTGGTTTTATCATTTATTTATTTATTTATTTTTATCACAGCGGAATAACAGAATGAACCAGCCAGGCAGGAATCCATACACGGGCAGGAAACAGGTTCTGAAAGTGTTCCACGAGCATTTCAGAATGCCCTTGTGCGAAGACGAGAGAATCCCACACGATTCCGCTCCTGCCCCTGCCCCTGCCCCTGCCCCTGCCCCTCTCTCTGCTCCTGCCTGTGCCCCTGCCCCTCTCCCTGGTGTGGTGTGGTGTTCTCTGCACACAGGGTAAAGATGTACTGGGACAAGTAACGCACTGTGATTGGTTGATTTCTGATACGCGGTTTATAATTGGATGTTGAGGGGTGAGGGGAGGGATTTCACTTGCATGCCTGTTTTGTAAGCTTTGTGTTATTAGGGTCAGGCTGACTGCAGCGCTCTGGGCGGGGCTGCATCCAGGCCAGGCTAGCACCAGGAAAAGAAGGAGGAAGCTGCGCTTTCCTAGAAAGATGAACCTCGCTGTTTGTGTTTCCTGGCGTTGAAGATATCGTCATGGTAACATCTGTGTATCCTTTTCTTACAGCTGCTCGGGTCGTTGAGTGGGTTCTTCCTCTGAGCTGCTCCGAGAGGCTCTCTTGCCTAACACGCCCACTCACTTCGCACCCTGCCTCTCAGTTCTTTCTTCTCCTGATCAATTATATCCCCTTTAGTCATGTTTGTTTAAATTTCAGTTTTAGAAATTTTAAAACTGTCTGTGAACTCGGTTTTTCAAGAACGTGCATTTCAGCCCCTGTGTCGTGAATGGCAGTGCAGTGCAGATCAGATCAACGGAATTGCTCCAAACGTTTGCAGTGTGTTCAGTGATAAACTGCAGAGGGCTGCTGTGTTAACGTGAAAAGAGCATCACTCCCTTGCACATCACGAGAGCCTCTGGTTCCCCAAAGCGGCTGTTTGTTCCCTGTGCTGTGCTGCCAGGTCATGTGAGCAGACTGGGGTTTTCACAGGGGAGAGATGCACAAAATACTGAGTAAAAATCTCTTTTTTCTTTCCCTCTCTGAATTCTTTGTGGGCAGTAAAAGGATTACTAGGCCAAAGAACTGTTATCTATTTCATTATAGTAATCTTTGATAAAAAAAATTAGTTTCTTGTATTATTATTATTATTATTATTATTATTATTGAATTGCGTCCTTCCACAGGGACATTACATGGGTCACAAAGGAGACCTGCTCTTTTTTTTTGGCGGTATTATTGAATCTGCCCCTGAACATTATCCCAAGGATTCCAGCATCCTTCAGTTTGAGCCGTGAACTAAACGCATCAGCAGGGTCCAATACTGACTTTATATAGTGGACATGTTTTGTTTTCCTGGTAAACGGATTGGTTTCTGCTGCTCTGCAGTGCTGCAATTGACTGAAAGAAAGCCCAGTCTTGTAATGTACGAATAGGGAAGCCAGCGACTATTCAAAACTCTTCAGTGTTTTCAAATGTCAGCAATCAAGCAATAAGAAGATTTTTGTTAGAATCCATTTAGTTATTTTGGATAAGATGTCACAAAAGCCCTAGAACAACAATGCAGTATTATTTATTTATGTATTTATTTATTTATTTGTGTATGTACAGCACCGGCACAGATTATGGAAACAACAAACGATTCACAGCAGGGTGGAGATTGCATTGCCTGTGTTTCCTCACTCTGACTCCTTACTTACTCAGTGCCCTGCTATCCCTGAACAGATCATCGTGTCCTCTTTACAAATAGGCTGAATATTTGAACGAGCGAGACCTCTCTCAAGTAGAACGGTCCACCCGGAAATGTTCTCCTTTTTGTATAGGAAAGCAGCACAGCTGGGGACGGGGAGTTTGTTATCAGATTGCTTCACTCAGACGACTTGCTCTCTAAACATCTTGGCATCCCTGAAGAGATAATTGTCTCCTCTCTAAAAAAAAAGTAATTTGTGGTTTCCCTAATGTATGTATTCTTTATTCTTTTTATCTTCATTGTAGAATGTTTTTTTTTTTTACCAGTTGGGAAGGCAGTTTTGTACACACGCTGATTTGAATTTCCTTTAATCTTTTTTTCTATTTTTCATTTTGATGCACTTGACAGAGTCCTGGTCTATACTGATCACAGCTCTTTTCCCTATAGTTTTGTTTCCATGATTTATTTTTTTTAATCAGTCTAGCCTGTTTCTGTGGTCTCACTTCTTTGTTTTCCTTTAAAGGAAGGACTGTGCTGAGTGTTGTAGTCTTTGTTGTTATCCAGAGACGAGATCTCTTTTGTATTGGTACAATACTCAAAACACTTCTGCTTTTTTCCAAACAGAAATTATTTCCAAATTTCCAAAAAAAAGTGTTTGCAAAGAAATTATTATTTCTTTTAATAGATCTAGTTTTTAAAGTTGCAGTGTTCTAGGTTAACGTTCAGCTTGAAACCAAAATATTAAACGATTCATATACAATGTATAGCGCTCAGTACCTCTGCAACTGCTTCTCCCTGTCTTTCGTTAACAAACAAAATTAATTTAAGAAATACCGTGACCCAGCAATTGTGGCTATCTTCACAGATAGTTACCTGACAGGATTTAAGATTGAGGTTCATACTCCAGTACTGGGGTTACCATGTGACTCTGTGCACGGCTGGACAGTTCAGATTTTTCAACTCGTGTTGCAATGCATTCTGGTACACATTACCTGTCTTAGGTACCTTTGACAGCAGGACTACACTTCCCAAAATGCATTGGGGCGTGACTTAAAAAGCCTGAACGGTCCCAAACTGTCCAGCCGTGCACGGAGTCACATGGTCTGGCCAGTCTGACCTAGTGTACTGGAGTCATATAATACCCTATGCAAGACCAGATCTCTGCTCCCTCTCTGTGTGGACTGGGACAGAACATTGCTGTGCTGTTAAACTGATGGGTCAGGCTACAGTATTAATACACCCACAGTGTTCAAAAACAAGCTTTTATAAATGATAAGGTAAACTTCATCTGAAACCAGGTCATATAGACAAACACTCTAATAATGTCTGTGTTTGAAGGTACATTTTACATTGCTGCTGGGCTGTCCAGTGGATTTCCCTGTAGCACAGTACAGTCTATGCCTCATTGATCTGCACAACACATGTGATCACATGGAAGGCTTTAATAAAAAGATGTAGTCTTAATATCTTAAATGAACTGCCCTATTAAAGGCACCAATTTAATTAGACAACAGCTGCTTGGTAAAATAGTCTTGCTTGCCCAGGTCGGGCTCAGGTGTGTTGCTATCACTGTGGTTACTGCTCTTGAGTGCTTCCTTCAGCTTGGTCCAGAACAGAGCCTGACCCTCAGGGTCCCTGGGCCACTCGATGTAGGTCTTCTTCAGCATCACCTTCCTCATCTTGTGGTAGGCGGACAGCTCCCTCTCAGGGATCTTTTCCAGGAAAACGAGGATCAAGACATCCCGGAGCTCGTGGAACAGCCTGTAGCTGGCCAGCTGAATCTCCAGAGAGCACCACTCGCTGAGGAGGTACTGCCTGCTCACCACGCAGAGGGTCTTCCGGCTGCAGTAGATGCTGTCCACGATGTTGTCCACAATGTTCCTGCCCAGCTCGAAGTCGCGGTGGTGGAGGCACAGCTTGAAAGACGGTGGGCCCCTCAGCTCCAGGTTGGGCAGGAGCTCCTGCAGGACCCAGCCTTCGTCCGCGGAGTTGTAGGAGATGAAAGCATCGTATTTGTAGTGCTGGTCTTCATCGCCCGCACGCTGCCAGCGCTCGTTGAACCAGGATCGGAAGATGTAG
>NC_054570.1:1510930-1528522 GCF_017654505.1 Polyodon spathula | reverse complement strand
GGCTCACACCTCGTTACATGTCATTATGCATGGCTACAATGCACTTCACACACGTGACATAACCCGAAGTGTAACCCTAACTCTAAACCCAACTCACATGAAGTACATTGTAACTACGCCTATAGCAATGTAATGAAGGGTCAGCACGCATGCCTTGAATAAGCAGCGGCGATGTCTGGAAAGTGTTGCCCGCTTTCTTTTTGATCGATAAATCGTAGCTCAGCACCCTCGCAACCTGGTTTGTGCCAGTGATGGTGGTTGTGAGGGTTAGAATGTAGAATTAGTAGCATAATAGATATGCAGATAAATGCGACTACCGCTATTGCAACAAAGTTACATCTGTGTTAGAAATCAAACACTGTGTGAATCACTTTTCACTGCTGCGACAATTGGGTGTCGAGCGAGGTAGGAACCATTCCCATCATTAAGATAGTCATCTATCTATCTATCTATCTATCTATCTATCTCTCTCTCTCTCTCTCTCTCTCTCTCTCTCTCTCTCTCTCTCTCTCTCTCTATATATATAATATATATATATATATATATATATATATATATATATATATATATATATATATAAATAGATACACTTCGTTCTCTGCCTATATAGCGTCATCGACTCTATTTTGAAAATCTCTGAATTATACATCTAGGATATAGAGAGAAGACAAATTAATAGCACCTGTTTCATTAAACAGATACATTACAATGAAAATGGAAATTGCAACATACCGGTTAGTTAATTGCAGAAGCATTTATTGTTTGCTAATTTAAAATGATTTTAGAATTACACTGTATTACAATATAACATAGCAATCCGCGCGATTATTGGATTATAAGAATTCCCAGATAAAGGGAATGCGATTGCTTTGAGAACATGCTTCTCATGCTGTTTAAAAAAAAAAAAAAAAAAAAAACTTTATCAACAAACGCGTTTTTATGTACAAATGACCTACAATGTTGGAGTTTTTAGAAGAAATAGATAGATGTGTGCAATAGAGACGAGTAAAGGAAATTAAACTGATAAACAGACTCAATACAATGATGCCTGAAGGGTTCAATAAAAAGGAATGCCAGATCGTTATATCATTACTTGTGTAGCGGCCGACATCACAAACAATAACAAATTTAAATGTGTGCTAACCATGACATCAAAAGCTTATAGGCAGCTCCAGTGTGTGTGCGTGTGCGTGTGTGCGTGTGCGTGTGTGTGTGCGTGTGTGCGTGTGCACTTCACCCCGTGTCGATTAGTTGATAACCCAGTAATAGGAACTCGTTGTTTTCCGAACACTGTTTCTAGTTTTATACTTTATATTAACACAGCCATTAACGCAGCAATAAATAAATAATGTCTTTATAATCTGATGCGCTCTCGTTAATAAATAGCGCTTCTGTTAGCACGGCGGGAGGCGGACTTGTTAATCACTGTGCTGTATTCTGAAGTCATATATTTTGTATCTTGCTCTTAATTGTTCTGTACTTTTTCATATGTGTTTTTTTGTATAAAACTGTAAGTCGGCCTGGGTAAGGGGATCTACTAAGAAATAATAATAATAATAATAATAATAATAATAATAATAATAATAATAATAATATCTAACAGGACTCACCCAGACTTCCATCTTGTCGGTCAAGTTCACGCCCATTCAGTGGTTCTGAACACAGAAAAGGAGTTTCTTTTGATTTTTTGTTTGTTTGTTTGTTTTCTTTTGGGTTGTTTGTTTGTTTTGTTGCATGAACAGGTAAAGGTCCCTGCTGCCGTCTCCCTCAGATACTCACAACCAGAGTGGATTAAGACGTGACTGAGTATGAGAGTTATTAGAGAGAGAGGGAAGAGATGTCATTCATGAGAGAGAGAGAGAGAGAGAGAGAGAGAGAGAGAGAGAGGGGGGGGGGGGCAGTGATAGCTGCAGAGAGTTCATAGTCCACACTGAAAGGCTGGTCTAGTGCATTAACATGATTGCACTAGCGCCACCTAGCCCCCCAGACTGGAACCCAGGCCCCCAGAGGAAGGGGCAAGGCGGTCAGAGAGGATGGGAGTGAGGGACAGAGGGGAGAGAGAGAGATAGAGAGAGAGAGAAAGAGAGAGAGAGAGAGAAAGAGAGAGAGAGAGTCTAGCTTCCTGTTGCTGTTTGTTAGCACCTGAGCATTGAAGAATTGCAGGACTAGATACAGAAGCAGCAATTCTACTCATTTGAAATAATCTATTCAGATAAGGGGGTTACAGTTTTTTTGTTACACTTCTAGTGGTTAAACCCCCCCCCCAAAACCAAACCTTTAATCCACTCCACCAATGATCCAGTATCAAGCTATAGCCAAGGGTTTAATTTTGATTTTCTTATGTATTCTTAGTGGCAACATTATCACTGCACACTTTGAGAAGGGGGCTGGTTCATTATCTTCACTGTGCTTTGAGAAGGGGGCTGGTTGAATTCTCTTCTCTGTGCTTTGAGAAGGGGGCTGGTTCATTCTCTTCACTGTGCTTTGAGAAGGGGGCTGGTTCATTATCTTTACTGTGCTTTGAGAAGGGGGCTGGTTCATTATCTTCTCTGTGCTTTGAGAAGGGGGCTGGTTGCATTCTCTTCTCTGTGCTTTGAGAAGGGGGCTGGTTCATTCTCTTCACTGTGCTTTGAGAAGGGGGCTGGTTCATTATCTTCACTGTGCTTTGAGAAGGGGGCTGGTTCATTATCTTCACTGTGCTTTACTACACTGTGCTGTGCTTTTACCAGGGGGATATCAAAGCAGTATAATTTGTTCTCTAAGGGACAGGCTGCAAGGTGTCTCTTACTGTTTTCTGCAAAGTCCCTTTTCACACTTAGTCGCAGTTCTGGTTGTGAGACTTCAAGGACTCAAGTGAACACGTTGAATTCCCTGGCTGATCGCACAGCTCTCCTGCTCTGAGTCTCTCTCAGTGTTTGAGTGGGTAGTGTCAGCCTGGGTCTACTAGAACATTTACTGAAAACCTGCCTCTGTTCTGTGGGTTCTGAGAGCAACGTGTACCCAGAGGAAGATGCAGAGAAATCAGCTTCAAATGCAAATACCTGCTGGGGATCCCCCAACACCCATTCAGCAAGCTTTGTGCAGCTCTGGAACATCAGTTTGAAATTCCACATGTGCATGTCTGTGTGTTTCAGTGTGTGTGTGTGTCGGTGTCAGTGTGTGTGTGTGTGTCAGTGTCAGTGTGTGTGTGTGTCTGCGTGTGTGTCTGTGTCAGTGTGTGTGTGTGTGTGTGTGTGTGTGTGTGTGTCTGTGTCAGTGTGTGTGTGTCAGTGTCTGTGTCAGTGTGTGTGTGTCTGTCAATGTGTGTGTGTGTGTGTGTGTGTGTGTGTGTGTGTGTCTGTGTGTGTGTGTGTGTCTGTGTCTGTATGTGTCTGTGTCAGTGTCAGTGTGTGTGTCAGTGTGTGTGTGTGGTGTGTGTCAGTGTGTGTATCAGTGTGTGTGTGTGTGTGTCAGTGTGTCTGTGTGTGTGTGTTTTCACTTTACTTACAATGGATGCTTATAACCATATAATTACATTGTAATAAATGGGGAATTACAGATGCGTTTTATAGATGGAAACTGCTTATGGTAACACTTTACATAAATCACTGTGTGTTTACATAAAAGTTAATAAATGCATGTGTACTTGCATATAGTTACAATGTTATTATGCATAGCTACAATGCACTTCGTGTGCAAATCTATTTAAAATATCACAGCATGTTCACTGCAGTGCATTCCTCACTAGCACTCATCACAAAACACACCCGTCTATCCGTCCGTCTGTCTGGAGTGCTGAAGCTAGGCCTGGAGGTCCAGTGGTTAAAAAAAAGAGTTTGATATCAGGATGTTCTGACTTGCTGTGTGGGACCCTGAGCGAGTCACTTCACCTCCTTGTGCCCCGTCCTTCAGATGAGATGCAAAGCAGACTAGGTCCTATTGGAAGAGACTCTGCAGCAGCAGCAGCAGTTGTTGATGATGCAGAGTTCACCCCCCCTAGTCTCTGAGTCGCTTTGGTAAATGATTAATTAATAATACACAAGATGGAGGCCGGTCTGAATTTCCTCGCTGCTGACAGTTAAACATTGTGTATGGTTGGAATGCCCCGAGTCAGTTCTGACGTGTCCCTGAATTCAGACCTGATTCTGAAATTGACACTTGGTGTTTCTCACAAGCCTTAGCTCTCTGCCCCATCCCACTCTTGAACAAGGGGGCCGAGCATTTACAGTAAACAGAGCAAAACACTCTCGGTAAATGCATGCATGCTGACATAACATCACTCTGCACGGTTACAATGTTCTTCATGGGGAAATCTTTTTGCATGATATATGCAAGCACACAATTGAATCAGAAACGGGTTGGGGTTACATTAAACACATTGTAAACGTGTATAACATATTATAGATAGGATATATATATTATATATATATATATATATATATATATATATATATATATATATATATATATATATATATATATATATATATATATATATATATATATATATATATATTTATAGCATTGCAACATGGTTCGTGCAAAGTAGGTTAAGTGTTTATTAAGTGCAAATTAGCTGTTCACAACACTTGGGAGGCAAAATGAGCTGATCCCTGGAGCCAGCATTACACTTCAGCAATCAACACCAGGCAGAAGGATATCTACATCATCAGATGGAAAACAACGCAAATGGATGGAGATGGATCACATTAGTTTACTGCAAAGCTACGTCTTAGTTGGTGCTTATCTTGGCGAGAGCCGAGTTCAAATCATATATATATATATATATATATATATATATATATATATATATATATATATATATATATTATAGAGATATAGAGAGAGAGAGAGAGAGAGAGAGAGAGAGAGAGAGAGAGAGAGAGGGCAGTATATCTTTGTAGTGAAAATATATTGTGTTTTAGAGAAGAGAAGAGAGAGTGAGAGAGGAGAAGAGAGAGAGAGAGAGAGAGAGAGGGCATCAAAGAAAATCACGCTTAACCAAAAAAAAAGATATATGAATGATGGACATTGACGAAATATTTTTGGTTTCTTTTTAATCACTCGAACATTCATCCTTGACCATGATACGCTGGAGAGACTATGACTGAATCTTACGCACTCAATCACCTATATAGTGAGACAGTTCAATGGACATTGGATATGCAGTGGTCTCAGCTCTTGAATTGCAAGCAATAAAGCAATAAAGATAATCACAGAATATATATATATATATATATATATGCCACGTCTGTCAAGAGAGCAGCGCCTTCGTGCGATCGGCATGTTGGAGGCTGGACTGGGGCAGCGGACTGTGGCTCGCCGTCTTGGGTGCTCACATCCAGCGATTTCAAACCTGGAGAGACGGTATAACCAGACACACTCTGTCAATGACAGGACGCCAACCGGGAGACCAAGAGTCACAACACCTGCCCGAGATGGACAGATCACTCTGCAGCATCTCCGTGATGACAATTGTTAACCAGCACAATAGAAAGTCACGGCGCCTGCTCTGAGACAGAGCCTGTCAGAAATATTTGGGACCTGTCGGACATGAGAGTCTTTCATTAGCTAAGCTGCAGACTTGGCAGGTGTGCAAACAAATCTGTCTTCGCAATTTTGAGTTTCAGATTGAGTTCAGATCCGACAGACATCCGCCACCTGTTATCTCATCTAGCTATCTTATCTGAGATGAGATCTCAATGCTGATCGTTTTATTTGTTTTTTTTTTTTTTTTTTTTTGGGTTTTTTTTTTTTTTTTTTTTTTTTGTATGTGCCTTTTGCCCCAGTGCTGGTGTCAGCGAGCGATTCAACGCGGATGTTTTTTTCACACCTCTGCAGAAGCAGACTGGTGTGGTTACATTCTTTTAATCGTTTCTGTGAAACGCGCAGGGTTTGAAATAAGAAATAAGAACTATTTTCAGTCAAGGTGTGCCGCTCGGTTTGGAGATGACTAAACCGAACGCATGATAACGCCCACCAAACGCACGGAACCCTGGGTAGTGTTGGCTAGATGCCCAAACCCCTCACCTCCCCAACCTCGTCTCCCCCTCACCCCTTCTCTCTCTCTTTCTCTAGAACTCCCTCTCTCCGACTTATCCCACTCTTCCTACAGCGTAGTTCGTGTGCTTACACATCATTGTCTTGTCAGCATGCACGGTTACAATGGACTTCATGTGGACATATTTTTACATGATAGATGTACGTGCACAGATGTATCAGAAAATAATTTAAACATTAGAGGCATGTTGATTTAAAGTGCATTGTAACTCCGCACAAAGGAACACGGAATTAATCCACATGAATTAACAGGTAGGCTGCATTCAAAACGAATGGCTTCAGAACTCAAAGGAAGCGCTGTACAGCTATTCACGTGTGATTCCGGTGGTGATCTGCATGTGTTGACGTGTCGTCTCTTACCTGCCTCCTATGATGCTCACCTCTGTCCTCTTGCTGTTTGACAGCACGGTACTGACCACACTCTGCTGCTACTCCCGCACCGTCATTTTGCAGAGTGCCGTCTTTGTGCTAAAGCTTAACGACTGGAGGCGGAGGATTTGGTCTCCTGTGGAACTCTCTTCAGATCGACGTCACGAGGCGGGTTGAAAGATTGGATTCTTTGAAGACTAAACTGGAAACATATATTTTTATGTGCTTTTAGATACAGGCTGATTATAGATCGACGCTGATCAGTAGTCTAAAAAAGTATAACGAGAAGGTGGCTGGTTCATTATCTTCACTGTGCTTTGAGAAGAGGGCTGGTTCATTATCTTCACTGTGCTTTGAGAAGGGGGCTGGTTCATTATCTTCACTGTGCTTTGAGAAGGGGGCTGGTTCATTATCTTCACTGTGCTTTGAGAAGGGGGCTGGTTCATTATCTTCTCTGTGCTTTGAGAAGGGGGCTGGTTCATTATCTTCACTGTGCTTTGAGAAGGGGGCTGGTTCATTATCTTCACTGTGCTTTGAGAAGGGGGCTGGTTCATTATCTTCTCTGTGCTTTGAGAAGGGGGCTGGTTCATTATCTTCACTGTGCTTTGAGAAGGGGGCTGGTTCATTATCTTCACTGTGCTTTGAGAAGGGGGCTGGTTCATTATCTTCTCTGTGCTTTGAGAAGGGGGCTGGTTCATTATCTTCACTGTGCTTTGAGAAGGGGGCTGGTTCATTATCTTCACTGTGCTTTGAGAAGGGGGCTGGTTCATTATCTTCTCTGTGCTTTGAGAAGGGGGCTGGTTCATTATCTTCACTGTGCTTTGAGAAGGGGGCTGGTTCATTCTCTTCACTGTGCTTTGAGAAGGGGGCTGGTTCATTATCTTCACTGTGCTTTGAGAAGGGGGCTGGTTACTGTGCTTGAGAACACGTGGTTCACGTCTCTGCTGTGCTTTGCTTACACCGAAAATGGTCCTCCCGCTATCGCTTTTACGTCAGGTGAAGGATAGCAAAGCAGTCCACTTTCAGAAGGGGGCTGGCTCATTATCTTCTTTTTTTAGAAGGGGAGATATGAAATTTAACAGCCCCTCTCAGACTGCGATTGCGTGAGTTGGTAAGGGGGAGGTGTGTGTGTGCGGGTTGGGGTGGGTGGTGGTGGTGGGTGGGGGTGAAACTAACGAGGTGCAAAACAAAAAGTGTGCAAAGCAATGTCATTGCCTGACCACAAAAACAGCATGACTTTGACAATATAGTCAGGCTTTTTAAAAACAACAGCAAGTTGATATGAACTCAGATTGATTTAGCTGTTGATTATGTGGTCGTCTTTCTAAGCAGAAGTAACCACCGCAACACACTAAGACTTATAGAGCGCTTGTAGTGTAAGAGCGCTGAGTACATATTGAACACAAAACTCTCTCTCGCTCTCTCTCTCTCTCTCTCTCTCTCTCTCCTCCTCTCTCTCTCTCTATAAGATATAGATATATATATATATATATATATATATAGATAGATAGATAGATAGATAGATAGATCTGTCATTGATATCCTTTGTACACTCACCTGCATGAAAACGTCAGGGAGTCAGAATTTGAATTTCTGCTCAGTGATCAGGGATAGAGAAACAATATGCTGGCGTGTTGCGTGAAAATGTCAGGCGGCTTTGTGCTTCTTTTAATTAATTAGGCATCTTAAATAACTGAAAAGTCTCCTGCGTTTTATCGCGTGTGGCTGTGTTCCTTTTCTCTTGCTGCTTTTAAAAGACTTGCATGCGTGGCTTGTTACAGCTGTCTTATTAAAATAAATAATCATTAAATATGTCTATCTGGACAATCTCCCCAGATTTTCAGTTCCAGTGGTTTGGATTCCACACCCACCGCAAATCAAAACTACAGAAGAAACGTGGTGCTCTAATACAGGTGCTAAAGCACAGCTGTTTAGAGAATTTTATAGCAGTGCAGAATCACTGAATTGAATCAAACTATATCTATCCCTACACTAGTGGGTTTTTTTTATATACTTAGTAACACAGTTAATAATAATTAAACAGCAAACCTAATGTCAAGTCTTTTTTTTTTAATCTTCCAGCACAATCTAAAGCATACGGCTAAGTCAACTCTAGACTTCTCGGGGGGGGGGGGGGGGGGGGGGGGGGGGGGGATCTGATCTGAGTTCACCAGATCTCCTCAATCCATTAGAAATGCTTTGGACTGATCCAAAACAAAAAGTAGCACCCAAGCATTGTGCATTCAATCTGTCTGAGCTGCAGGAAACACACAAGACAGATTTATTAAAAAAATAAAGGCACACGCAATACTAGAGCCTTAACAACTACTTCAAATGCAATCGTTTTGTTTTATGATGAATGCCATTTGTTAAATGACTCGAAATTGTGTAGTGTGCTTTTTGTTCATTAAAATGTGGTCGAAGTTTACTAAACGCGTCTGTGGTCTGCCACCTTGAATTACACAAGGGTGAAAATACATTTGTCTGCGCTGCGACGCATGTGTGTGTGTGTGTGTGTGTGTGTGTGTGTGTGTGTTTGTGTGTGTGTGTGTGTGTGTGTGTGTATATGTATATATATATTAGGCTATATTATATATATGATATATTGGTGAAAGTGAAAGGAGAGTCGTTTTTCCTCTTTGGGCTCCTTTCTCCTTACTGGAAAGAGAATTGTGAGGTTACCCATTTGTTTTTCTCTCTTTCATTTCCCTATAAACTACTGCTCTTGCCGGGCCCGGACCCACGACCGAACGGGAAGGGGGGGGAAATTTAAAAGAAAAAAAGCAAGATGTCTGGTCTGACCCCCCCTGAATGTGATGGCATTGTGAGGTGTGCTCACCACAGCCCATGCAGAACCTCTCCCGTTGCACAAGGCAGAAGAACAGTGCATTCTAGACACCAACAACTGTACAATATTCTATATTCTTTCTTTAATAGTACACAGATTGTCTATGTATTTAAAAATTTCAATAAGACAGGAAATCACTGTTTTTTTGTTTATCTGGAATAATTTATTTCTATTTTCTGGTTCGACTTCCCCATTAGAATTAACAGCTGTATTTTTTATATATTATATAGTATATCATAGTAAGATGGCATATAGAACACGGGAAAGAGTGGTGGTTATATTTCAACAGTAAGATGGCACCGGGAAAGAGGGGAGTTATATTTGTTTTCAGTTAGTTTGTAACTGTAAAAAATAGTAACACTTTACAATAAGTGTCTCTAATTCCTGTTTTTACTTAGTAAATACATGCATGCTTACACATCGTGACAATGTTAGTATTCATAGTTAAAATGCACTTAATGTGGAAATATTTTTGCAGGGTTTATGTAAGTACACAACTGTATCAGAAAAGCGTTAGGGTTAGGATTAGGTTAGGGTTACATCATGCAAAAATATTTGACACAGAGAGCTACTGAATATTCAATACGATCTGACACACTGACACACAGAGAGATATTGAATATTCAATAAGATCTGACACACTTACACACAGAGACACATACTCAATCTGCAATCAGATCTGACACACTGACACACAGAGAGACATACTCAATCTGCAATCAGATCTGACACACTGACACACAGAGAGAGATACTGATCTCTAAAAAAATTGAACACACTGACACTCACAGGAGTTTTTGAAGCCAGTTGTTTATGAACTAGAAGAGTGCTCATTAAAATAAAGCATAAACAAAACATCACTGGCAATAGCCATTAATAAACACAGTGTATTCTGCACTGTGAGTTTAGGGTATTTCAAAAGAATTAGGAGTAAAGAATCTTGTGTGACCGTGGGTGGGTGGGTGTTATTAACAGGAAGCCTAGGTAAAGTGTGTTTCCAACACATCAATTTCATGAGATATTTTTTCTGTCTTATCAACCTCTGAGTTTCTTGTCATTGCCCTACAATTGCATAGTTTAGTGTCCATGACTCTTATCTCCAAAACTAAAAGTCTTTAGTATATGTCAAGGTGAAGCACCTCACTGCTGAAATCAGAGGTTGGAATAATACCGAGAGCGTCGTTTATGGTCAAACTAAATCAGAAATATGCTTGCACAACACTGGCGGTCATTTCTTTAAAAAAAAAAAAAAAACATAAAAAAAATAATAATTTCACCTTTGAAAAAAAAAAAAAAACAGGAATTGCTAACCCTGGAAAATAAAGCTCGAAACAGAAACTACAACAGAGATGGAGAACGCATTTCAGTTCATAGATACGTCTAGCTCAGGCTAGATCACCCAACGTGTCATTATAGAAGCAAGAGCCAGCAGCGCCATCTAGTGGTTCAAGTTTTGTTTTGCTGGCAATTCCCTAGCTGTGCACTAGATGGCGCTCCTGATCACTAATATAAAGACTGGATTACATAAGTCTATGGCTGATAACTACATAAGTCTATGGCATTACATAAGTCTATGGCTGATAACTAGAACCGAGCAGCTCCTGAACCCTCTTGAACCAAACACTGCTGGAGAATTTTGTGGGATACACTGACACCTTGTGGTGTAATGATGGAACTGCAGTATTAGTGACAGAAAGGGTTACAACGGGGGCAGTGATAGATTGTGTATTTTCTTTTTTTTGTATTTATCTTTTTGGGGTTGGACGTTTGTATGGGAACCCCTTGTTCCCATATATATTTCCATTATTTAATAGTAATGCAAATTAAATATTGTGCCCTAGTAACAAAACTTAAAAAAATAAGATATTTCAATAGTTATCATTAACTGTAGCAAATACCTTCACATGGCCATAGTTTACTTTAAGTTCTTTGCAGAGTGTAAAATATGATGACATCATCAAAGAAGACAACGTACATTTAGCGTGTCTTAACACCAGCACCATCTAGTGGTAGAACACCAAAAGTGCATCAAGTATTCAAGACATAGCAATTACACTGCAACTGTTCAAGCACTTGTGCAAATGCAGTGCAATTACATAACACTTTGGGAAAGGCAATCTATTTGAAATGTTGTTTCATTTCAGCTACACAAGAAGGTGTGTAATTACAGTTTAAGCTTTCTATGGCTGTATAATAGAATCAGAAATCATAATAATAAACTGTTTGAATAGATTTAACCCAACATCAGATACTGTGATCTACTTTATTTTTTAAATATATCTCACAGCTTTGTTTCTTTTTCACTCTCCTAGAAATGCAGAAGCAATTGGATTGGTCAGCCGTGGTGTTGGATGGGGAAGTGACAGACTCAGGTGAAGTGATATTCAGTGGAAGAGACGCCCCTCTGAAACAGTCCTGCGTGTCGATCGGCGAGGTCAGAGATGGGTTCGTTCGCCTCTTTCTGGGTTGCTCTGCTCCTGGTTGCGGGTGAGACACACGTTTGTTTTATATGAAACAGGCATGCGTGCGTGCGTGCGTGCGTGCGTGTGTGTGTGTTAGAACACCTCAAGATTTGTCTTTTATATCTTTTATATACTGACTTGCATGACAATTTCTGGGTGTGAGATCAGCCACTGTGTCTTTTTATTGGTGTGGGTCAGCACTGTCCAGTGCTTTACCAGTGAAACAAGAGGGGCCTTGATCCACAGCAGCTGACTCTTGCTTCTCTGTAGACATTGTGGACGATCAAGCCTGTGTTCATGCCTCTATGAATTGGATCTGAAGAGCAGCTCCTGCACTCACAGTCAGAGCTCCGTGACTCAGGGTTATCAATACATACAAAAGTGTATAAATATTCAAATACAATGCCATTACTAATATTACTGCAAGGGCATACATTTCTGCAAAACTAATAATAATAATAATAATAATACTAAATAAATATAATTATGTATATATATATGCTTATTACTAATAATACTAATAATAATACTACTACTAATAATAATAATATTTAAAAAATCTAAATTCAGCACTATTGGGTGTTAAATGATTATTATGGATGAGGACAAAACAAACAAACAAAAAAAGTTTGCATTTAATTGTAGAATTTTTCTACTCTCCGTTCAGGAATTTCATTTGAAGTGAAAGGCACTCGGATTTTATTCTGTTTCTTCTTTTTCATTTTTGAACTTTGGAATAAAAACCTGTTTTCATTTTGTTTCCAGGTGAGTCTGCGAGTGGCGGTGATGATGAAGAGAAGTTCACGGTAGCAGGCGGGACCTTCACACTGTGTCCCAATCAAAGAGCCAGCAGTCTGTCCCGCTGGCTGTCAGAGAGGAGTAATGTCAGCGTGTCTCTGTGGCTGCTGGGTTATACAGGGCTGGAGAGGAACGTCTGGTGTGAAAAGGATAGTGATGCTGAGTGTAGACGAGGTGTGTCCCACTCAATTAATCCCGAAGCTGTTTCTTCCCTGAAGGATGTAAAATATAACTGTCTGGTGTCGAACAACAGGAAAGGAGACTACAAGAAAGGGTTCACTCTGATTGCTCTGAGAGGTACGGTACAGTGCTGATAAGGAACAGTTTATCCATCCATTCAAACACTGAGTCATACATTCTGCGGCACAAACTAGAAGAAACTGAGTTTATCGCTTATAAGATTGATGAAGGCCTTGGACAAACCACCGTCTGTGTGAATTATATCAGCTCTATTGTCGCAGCTATTTTAAGCCTTTGCCACTGGGGCCAGGGTACCCTGCTGCATGTAGCTGTACAGCTTTTATTTTGTTTATAGTTAACAGAAACTCATTGCATTGTTGTTACCAATGTTGCCAGTAACAATTTGAAGTATTGTTTTGTTTCTATGAATGAATTGCATTGATTAATTGAGCTCTATGATTGCTGTATTGATGAGGTGCTAGCGGCTCCTGGTCTAACTCCTGTCTCTGCTCTGCAGGTGCAGCCTCTCACAGTAACCCCGTTCCTGAAGGCAGCTCCCTGACTCTTACCTGCTGGGGTCTCCCTGAGGTTCAGAGGTGGGAATGGACACATAACAATATAGTCATATCAGACACAAGTAAATACATTAACAACGCAAACATAAGCACGTTAACTATCAGAAGTGTGGAGAAGACGGATGGAGGAACATACAGATGTAAACTTGTGTTTCAGCGGGTATCTCTGAACTTCACTGTGATGATTGCAGGTCCAGGTATTACACTCCTTGCTTTCTGATTCCTCTGGGCATGGCTTTGACAGTGGTGCAGGGCAAGGCCAGGGGATCAGGGTAGAGCACAGGGGAGCAGGGTACAGCATAGGGTAGCAGGGTATAGCACAGGGGAGCAGGGTAGAGCCCAGGGGAGCAGGGAACAGCACAGGGGGGCTGGGTAGAGCACAGGGGAGCAGGGTACAGCACAGGGGGGCAGGGTACAGCACAGGGTAGCTGGGTACAGAGCAAGAGGAGCAGGGTAGAGCACAGGGGAGCAAGGTACAGTACAGGGGATTAGAGTACAGCACAGGGGAGAATGGTACAGTACAGCACTGATATAACAGTGCAGCAGCGAGCAGTGCAGTGTGTGCCTGTTTGATTCTGTCTCCAGAGGGGTCGTACTGGTCCAGTGTGTTCACCTCTCTCTGTGTCTATGTTTTCAGGTCCAGATAATGAAGCCGTGGTCAGAATCGTGGTCCCTGTTGTTTTGGTGATTCTGGTCATGCTGGGGATTGGAGCTTTCTGTGTGATCAAGAGGAAACGAAGCCAGGCACAGGGTAAGACAACCATCTACTGCTAATGCAAAATTACTGCCTAACTGCTTCTGCTGCTACACTAATTACAAGCTACTTATACAGTAAGCATATCAGTGCCTCACACTCACCCTACCCCTACCCCAACCCCAACTCCAACCCCAACCCTAACACCTAATCCCTAACCCTAACCCCAACCCCAACCCCACCCCAACCCCAACCCCAACCCCCACACTACACTTCCCCTACCCACCAAAAACAACCTTAAATCACCTGTTTTAAAGAGGGTTGGAAGTTACTTCACATTATCCTGTGATTGCAGCATGACCCGTTACAGTTTAGATAAACAACTGTCACAAAGGCTCCCATCGCAGCCTTGTGTTGCCATCGCAACTGTTGTTTTATTAAAATCCAGGATCTGACTCGACATCCCGTCTCTGTTTCTGAACTCCTCTATTACTGACACGTCCAATAATAAAAAATGAAAAAGTATATATAATGTTAAGGATACAAAATTAGAAACCAGCTCCTTCAGAGAGCTGCTGGCTGGAACTTGAATTATCTGCCCTCGGCCCGCGCTTCTAGCTTTGTAAAACTAACAGGGGATTGTAATGAAGGGCCTGGAGATTGCTTGTAGAAATTGCTGTCTTCTTGTCTTTGCCCACAGAATCTATTTTAAGCTCTGATTCTTTGTCTTTGCCCAAAGAGGTGAACGGGATCACAGCAAACCCAGTGGTGAGTCTTCTTTGACATTTTCGCACACAGATTCAAAGTAAAAAGTGAAGCTGGTCTTGGCTCTGCCTTGCTGCATGATTCAGTGCAGTAGATTCAGATTTAAGGCAGCATGAAATTCAGCTGGCTTTCAGTTCAGGAGCCGCGTTTTAGTTTTACCGAATGTTTCATTTTTGGTTTTCTCTACAAAAACACAATTTCTTTTACGTGATAATAATGGTCATGATAAATCTGCAAAGAGAGTTGTTTTGGCTGCAGCTGTGGTTAGAAGTTTTGTATCATCTAGAATTTTAGGATTAAGACATCATTTAAAAAAAAAATGACGTGAACTTAATTTAGATCTTTTATTAAACACCATGTGATCAAAGAAACTACAAAAAAAAAAAAAAAAAAAAAAAAGATATCGCAGAAATATACCGGAAGTCATAACACTAGTACAATTGATCATGTTAGATTTCTAAATATAAAATTTTCTGGCAGTTTTTTTTGTTAAGTTTATGAAAAACTATAAAGCAGCGGCGTGCAATTCAATATGTTAACGTGACTTTATTCCCAGCAGGTTTCATTCGACTTGATGAAGCTAAATGAGTTCATTCTATACAGAGGGGGTGCTGCAAGACTCTTGGCCAGCACCTCATGTCTGCTTTAATTCTTGTGACCTTGTTGTTTCTCTGTCAGGATGGTGATGGTAATGATCCAAAACTCAACTATGCCACAGTGAACCTCAACAACCTGCCTTCATCAGCCAGGCAGCCGGGCCCGGTCACAAAGGAGACTGTGTATTCTCAGGTCAAAGTTAACTAGCCCTCAGAAGCATAAGAGACTGTGTTTTATTACACTGGGCTGTGCTTTTGCTGTGGGAAACTTTTATAAGGGTCAGTTTACCATGGGTTGTTATTCCCTATGCTTTACCAGACCTCTCTGTGCTTTACAATGCTTTCCTATACTTTACCAGACCTCTCTGTGCTTTACAATGCTTCCTTATGCTTTACCAGACCTCTCTGTGCTTTACAATGCTTCCCTATGCTCTGTGTTTTGTAACCCTTTGCTATGTTTTTACTATTGGAAACGTTTTGAGAGCAACCTAATCAAGGCTATTAGCCATCATTTTGACACCAAGCTGGATATGTCTTCATATCACTTTGCATCTAACTTACTGTGGGGTGGAACAGAGATTTCACACCAAACGAAATTGCAGCTTCCTCATTATTTTCCTCAGAAGTTGTGAAAAAAAAACCACCCTGTTGATATTTCACAGCACAAGATACCACTACTACTGTGTTGCGTTTGTAGAGCACAGCGCTTTTACATCTGCTTCAGCTGCTGTGTGTAGAATTGTACAGTGTTATTGTATGTGTCTATTTTATCATGCATGCATGTTTTGTTGTTTATTCAATGTTTTGCAAAATCGTGTTGTGTGCTTGTGCATATATATATATATATATATATGGGAGATGGTGTAAATCAAAGACTGTACATTGGGTCTGATTCAGTGTGGTGTATCTTTCAGCCAGCCATGTTTGAGAGCTCTATTGAGAATACAACAGCTCTGCAAGACTCTTCAGACTGAACTGGGATATTGCACATAACCCATTAGCAATAATAATAATAATAATAATAATAATAATACATTGCTAGTGGTGTGGTTTGCATATACGGTTACAAGAGGAAGTAAATTGCTCAGAGAAACGTGATGTGTGTCGCAAGACTTTTCTGCGACTGTGTGTCATCATGAGAAGACTTCCTGTCAATACCTGTCATCTGGTCTGGTCTGGTTTTACTTGCCTGCAAAGGAAAGGACATTAAAAGCTTGTTCCCTTTATAAAACCAGCTGCAGTAAAAACACAGCGAAGTCAGATTTCCTCCTATTGCAGAGCCGTTACCTCAAGTCCCGGTTTTACTATGAGCTTGATCATCCCCGTGTGTCTAGGAAACAAGATCAGGTGTGTCTGATTAAGCGCAGATCGTAGTGAAGTGACCGGGCGGTGTAAACCTGAACCGCTATAGAATAATAATAATCTCTGAGAAGCGAACCTCGCTGTCTAACTCCAGTGGGAGTTTTTTCTTTGTCTTCAATCCAACGAACTTGTTATTATTATTATTATTATTATTATTATTATTATTATTATTATTATTATTATTATTATTATTATTTTATAACAAGCATTGATTATAAAGTCACTGTTATGATCCTTAAACACGAAGTAACCTCGTATAATTATGTTCTGCAGTAAAATGCACGATTGTATTTTTGGACGGAGCAGAGACTGTTGTAATAGTGGATAACACATAGTATTACTAAAAGAAGCCGTCAAACACTCGGCGACTGTGAATTAACATCTAGGTTGGCTTATTGACTTTAACAGCGTGTGTTAATGGAAAAACTACGCACGCACGCACACAACACAGTGATGTTTTTTTCCCTAAATCTGTCACACTTTGGACCTGTTGAAAAGCAGTTTGTAAAATAGCGCCACTCGACACAGCTCATTATGCAGATTTACCTATACCTCAAACAACCACTAGATCGAGACAAAGAAAAGAGTCATTCGCTGCTCGCGATCTCTCTCAATCCCCCCCCCCCCCCCCCTCCCCCCCCCCCATCTCTCCCTCCCTCCCTCTCTGATCATCATCTTTCCCCCTCCCCTCCTTTTTCCCCCCCCCCCCTTTTACTAAGTGTGCATATGAGAGACAGTGGTGAGAAGGCAGGATATTTCTGCAGTCTCCTCACAACCCCACAAGTGCACACCCACACACGTGTGTGTGTATGAGTTGTGCAAGACACCCCCCCCCCCACCACCTCCCCCCCAGATGGAGACAAAGAAGCATCATTCGGTCGTAGGCATGGACGGGCGATAAGTA
>NC_054570.1:1498430-1500930 GCF_017654505.1 Polyodon spathula | reverse complement strand
AGTGGTAAATAGTTCTGGATGATTAATTCTACACTCAGATTCATGCAAAATCTTTTGAGTTGAGATCTCTTTACAGCTCTGCAGTGTTGAGAGTGGAGATCTCTTTCCTATAGACCTCTATACAGCTCTGCAGTGTTGAGAGTGGAGATCTCTTTCCTATAGACCTCTATACAGCTCTGCAGTGTTGAGAGTGGAGATCTCTTTCCTATAGACCTCTATACAGCTCTGCAGTGTTGAGAGTGGAGTTCTCTTTCCTATAGACCTCTATACAGCTCTGCAGTGTTGAGAGTGGAGTTCTCTTTCCTATAGACCTCTATACAGCTCTGCAGTGTTGAGAGTGGAGTTCTCTTTCCTATAGACCTCTATGCAACTCTGCAGTGTTGAGTGGAGTTCTCTCTGCTATACTACTGGACCTCTCTGATTGGAGTTCTCTTGAGCGATGTGCCTATAGCAAAGCATTGCCATAGGGTTAAGACAATCATACTGTTCCCATAGTGTAGATTTTAGCAGGCTCTTGGATAGTAATGTTGCTAATGCAGGGTAATGTGTGTGGGCGATTGCGCTGTCCCTGGCCTGTCACTATGTGTTATCAGAAGCCAGGTGATGAGTAAATTCAGTGGAGTCCAGGTGAGGACAGACTGCCCTAGTCTGGCTGTGAGGATGAAAGCAGTGCTGGACTTGAATGAGGCATGTGTGGGAGAGGGGGAGGGAGATCAGGACCCTGGACAGCTCATCGCTTGAAGTGCATGGTCGTTATCCACCCGGCCTGATCAGGCCCTATCTATCACATAGCTCACAATTCCTTTCTCTCTTTCATTTTTTTTTAATTTGTCCTTCCTTTTTGATATTCTTTCTTTTTTTCTCCTATTTTGTCTTTCTTATTTGTTCCATTGCATCTCTCTCTCTCTCTCTCTCTCTCTCTCTCTCTCTCTCTCTCTCTCTCTCAGTGATCCTGCAGGGAGATATAAGACAGATCTGTTGAGTGCAGACTGAACCGAAGGACACTTTGTAGGCACACAGTGACATCCGGTGGTCAAAGGGTATCACTGCAGTCTGTTTCTCTGATTGGTATTTTAGTTGAAGAACATCGTCCTTTATCCAAAGCGACTGCTGCTGCTGCTGCAAAGTTACTTCCAATAGGACCTCGTTTATTTTACATCTCAAGCACAAGGAGGTTAAGTGACTTGCTCAGGGTCACACACACACACAGTGAGTCAGTGGCTAAGCCGGGATTTGAGCCTCCTGATATCGCTTTTTCCCTTCACTCCCAGCCTTCCCGGAGTTGTTTGAGATTCCAGGAGAGCTTTGAGTTGAGGAGGAAAAACGCAGATTGAATTATTCTCTTCAATACTTTGTAATATAAACGGTCTTGCAACTCTGAACCACGGCTGCAGGCACCTGGACACATCCAGCGTGCTTTACAAACCTATCAGAGTTTCATTAGGGCAGGCCTGCATATTGATTGGGTGCCTCCTTGTACAATTAAACAGGCACTAAACAGGGCACCTTTGAGAACGCTTAACTCGTGCCCTTGCAACATGAACGCTTTTCACTTGGGGGGAGAGGGGAGAATAGTAACGCTGTCTGCGTGTCTCTGACCCTTTCTCTCTTTTTTAGTACTGGCCTTATTTTATTATTTTCTCTTTCTAGTCTTGTCCTTCTTACCTTGCCTTTTCTTCAAACTGTGAACCGAGTAATCTAGCACCTTCTCACTTGTGTAGAGTGTTCACAATACACCCATGTGTGTGTGTATATATATATATATATATATATATATATATATATATATATATATATATGCGCACACACACACACACACACACACACATTTGCAGTGAAATGCTGCTCCCCTCTCCCTGTCCTGGTTAAAATCCTCCCCTACACACACACACAGAGGCTTCTGTAGATAAGTGGTGTGTGTTTAATGCTGGTTTCTTCCATGGCAATCTTGCAGGGATGGAGGCTGTACGGTCTGGGAGTGAAATGATCCTGAAAACACCCTTTAATTGAGGTCTGGGATGAGGGGGAACAGACAACAGCAATTGCCCTGTGCCTGCTGGCAGTGTGTGGGATGATAGTGTTTTTGACGTGTAAATAAGGCTCTGATTGTACAGTTACACTGCCCCAGCTCGACCCCGCAATACACATCGGCCTGCTTTCTTCATTTCTCTCTCCGCTCAGCACAGATAAAGACACTCACACACAGAGACACCGAGACACACACAGAGACACACACAGAGACACTGTTGTGACACTGTGACTCCTGTGAGTCACCGAGAACTCAGAGACTCACACAGAGTCTCTGAGACTCACACTCGCACGACAGTGTGAAACCGTGGCTCTGTGTGTGAGCGTGTGTCTCTGTGTGAAAGACTCCGAGCACAGATACAGCTACACAGAGACAGAGACACAGAGACACACACAGAGACACCGAGACACAGAGACACACACAGAGACACCGAGACACAGAGACACACACAGAGACACAGAGACACACACA
>NC_054570.1:1488430-1495930 GCF_017654505.1 Polyodon spathula | reverse complement strand
GAGAGAGAGAGAGAGAGAGAGAGAGAGAGAGAGAGAGAGAGAGCGGCATACTTGACAGTCTTCCAGTATCTTCCTCACCGGAGCCTGGAAACTGGTCGATAGTTAATTGTTATTGCAAGCGGGGGATGCATGGAAGCAGTTCCTATGAAGAAAATTTGTAATTTATTTTTGTATTTTTGAATCAAACGGTTGGTGAGGCTCCCCGTCAAGGCGCATGCGCGCCTGCCAGGATCGTCCCATTTATCATAATTTGAGGGCGACTATACCGCGCTAGAGTCCTTTAAAAATAAAAATAAAAAAAAACAATTCTGCCAACAGTTCTCCCCGTAACAGCCTCCCTCCTAAATGATAAAATCACTCATTTTCATCAAGTGCCCGGCCAAATATTATCTACAACCCATTCAGAGAGATCGAATCTTATTTAGAGCCGCGATCCGACATCTGTTTTCAAATTTGATCTGCTATGAACTTTATTTTCCGAGTTTGAGGAAAATTACATGGTATTGATCCGCGGCACTGGCGCTGTGTACATATACTGTCCTGCCGCCTCGCGTCGAAGTCTCTTACAGCCTCGGCTGTTGACGACTCGACAAAGTATTGCGCGCTGTTCTGGAGAGGCAGGAGATGATATATATATATATCTCCTTGTGTCTCTCCTCACACGCACACGCACTCTCTCCCTAGCCTTTCTGCACAATTACTTCCCACACACACACACACACACAGGGGGGTTAACTAGTGGTTGGTGTGTGAATCTGTCTCTCTGTGCGCACATTAATAAATAAACCCCCAAAAAAAACGTAGACACTTTTGTATAAAACATAAAGAATTAAGAAATAATTACAGTTACTTATTTTATATATTATTATTATTATTATATTATTATTATTAATATTATAATAATAATAATAATAATAATTTTATGCATAACTATTATGTATTCTTAATTATTATATTATTTCGATTTATTCTAATAATTATTATAAACATTAAAAAGTTATTAGGTAAAAGCAATAATTTTTTCTAGTAGATTTTTCTTTGTTTTGCCATTAGTTGAGAGACCAGCGGGTGAAGTATCTTTCTCACCCGTATGCAACCCTGTGAAGTTTTTATTTTCTTCCATTGATGGCATATAGGACAGCGGACCTGAATGACGCCACCGCCACACTGTGAGTATTGAGTCGCTCTGACTATAATATAACATTAGCGGTGCTTTACTGAGCACTTGCAGATGGTCGTCCGCTTGTGTCTGAGCCGGGTGTTACTATATTGTTATACAATATTCTTCAATCTGTACTTAATTACAGCGCTGTTCCAGCCTCCGTGTCTGGACACTGTAAATAGCTAGCGTGGAACTCCGATCATCAAGTAATAGAAGAATTCGTGCCTCGTCATTTTTTAAAAGAAAAAACTGGTTTAACGGGATGTGTCATAACTGTTAGTTTTAGCAAATACCTCAACTCAACCAATGCAATTCTTTCTTTATTTCCTTCTCCTTTCTCTCTCTCTCTCTCTCTCTCTCTCTCTCTCTCTCTCTCTCCCTGAGATCTCGTGAGCTCAATCCCTCTCGTTTGTGGTCCTCTCCCTCTCTCTTTCTTTCCCAATTTCCCTTGTTGTCCCTTCGCATTTTCTCCCTTGGACATAGAGCCTGGGGTTCCCCCCTCTCCCCACGCCTCTCTCCCCTCTCCCCGCACCGCCTGTAACGCTCCTTGGCCGGCTGCTCTCGGTTTAGATTAAGGTAGGGAACCTAATTCCCGAGCTGGGATCGAATTTTCTGGCAACAAAGGGAAATGGGGTATTGATCACCGGCTCGGCAGATTAAGAGACAAGTGTGTATATCCATCAGGTTTAAACTGCTGGCCTGCCTGTGCAATCCTGTCTCGCAGTCTCTCTCTCTCTCTCCACTCTAGCTGACGAGGGCTGCATTCTAAGCAGCCGAACAGAGAGATTGGTCTCCCGGCTGCCTTAACCCGTTCGCAATTAGACCAGGGCTCTCTAGCGGAGATGTATATATATATATATATATGTGTGTGTGTGTGTGTGTGTGTGTGTGTGTGTTGTTGTGTCAATACAATAGTTTTTTGTGTAGATAGTTTTGTCAAAACACATTCACCCCCCCCCCACGCGGCGTTGATTTAAGTTTCGTTTTTTGTCCCTCTATCCTCAGGAAATGGTATCCTGTTGTGCTGTGTGAAATTAGCCCTGTGTGGGTGGGTGTGTGTGGGGGGGGGGGGGTGTAAGATTTTGGCGCAGGGATTTACCCCTCCGATGCTGCATTATTAATTTTTTATCAAACAGAGAGGACTCGTTTTTAGGTTGCTGTGATGGCTCGGTGTGACAGCGCCCCGTGAAACTTCACTGAAGGGCAGTCGCCGGTTCCCCCCTCTCTCTCTTACACTTGTCTTCTGCAGTTTTAGGGTAAGGAGGACACTCGCTTCGATTGGTACTTCACAACAGCTTGCATGTGGGTTTAAAATCGCAACGCAACTGGATATTTCTAATATGTGTTGGATTGAAACTAGACAGAGGTGCTCAGCAATAACGTCTGCAGTTGTTGAGGGTAAGGAGGACACTTGCTTCTATTGGTACGTCACAACAGCTTGCATTCGGGTTTAAAATCGCAACATAACTGGATATTTCGAATCAGTGTTGGATAGAAACTTAACTGAGGTGCTATACAATAAGTCTATCTATCCATCCATTATAGGATCAGCAATAACGTCATCTATCTATCTATCTATCCTCGACTCCTTCTCCCTATAGACGTCCAGATGGCAGTTTGCGCACGTAAGATAGTCCGATTGACCTCTACGCATCTCGGTTCTCTTTTCTCTCGAATCAGTTATTCAGATTATATAATATAATATCTATCTATTCTATCTATATCTATATATATATAATATAGAGATATATTATATATCTATATATATATATATCTTAATATAATATACAACATATTATCAGTTGTATCTAGACTGTATCTGTCAAAGTTCCTTGAACATAAATGATAATAATAATAATAATAATAATAATAAATATAATAATAATATAATAATAATAATAATATGATAATAATAATATGATGTAAATGCAGAACAGTATTGCATTTGCTTTATATCTAAAAGAATATCCAGCTTTTCCAATGCATGTTTTTAGATCGCAGATTCACCGCTTAGAGCTATACAGTTTGTATTGACGGGGCAGTACCGTTTCGCAGCCTACACGCATCTCCTGGGAATGAGAGAGAGAGAGAGAGAGAGAGAGAGAGAGAGAGAGAGAGAGAGAGAGAGAGAGAGAGAGAGAGAGAGAGAGAGAGAGAGAGAGGAGTGCGTGTGCGCGTTTAGATATCAGGTAATCTTTCTTGTAGGATTACAGGTGAGTTAAGAGTGGGTCAGAGTGTTTCTGCACATGCTCACAGCTCAGTGCATCGTCGGGCTGTTGCCGAGCTCGCCTCTGACGGCTCGATGCTTAGAACTTCGCCTTGTGCTCCGAGCGCGTGGCGGGATTTCCTCTTTGGCTGTGACAAGCGCGAGTTCCCTCCAATGACCGACAAACCAGCAACCGTGTTTTTAATCACAAAAAAAACAAAACAAAAAAAAAAAACAAAAAAAAAAATTTAAAAAGCGGATACAGCCATGAACAAAACAGTTCAAAGTAAGTCAATTTTCCTATTGCTTGCAAATACATAACAATGGGTAAAACTATAGCCAAAACTTATATAGCAATGTATTATTATTATTATTATTATTATTATTATTATTATTATTATTATTATATGTGTAACCCTACGTGTGCTGTTTTGTGTGGTTGCTTTGCAATCTCTTTTGACACTTGGACATGCCAGCGCGCCTGTGGGAATGTTAAACACGTCTTCCAATCTGGCATTCAAATGGACACAAGAGGATAGCGTTAAACATAGTGTCCTATTGTGAGTGACTCTGCGTATAATGCACAGTAAGCAGCCTACCTCATGTCAAGCGTTTTATGATGGTGGTCCACTATGAAAGGCGCTATATAAAAAAAGAATAAAGATATTATATTATCATGATGCGATCAAAAAAAAAATTGGACAAATTTAAACACTTTTGGCCTGACGCATTTTGCGTTTCTATATTGTGCGTGCATGCACGTCTTTTAGAAAAGAGATACGACCCGTGCGTGTGTCCAGGTGTAGCCGCTTTACAGCTCAGACACACGAGTTTATCCCCAGCGAATGGAAGAAAAACACATCCTTTTAACAGCCTTGAACAGCGACTCGTTCAATCCAACCCACGCTGCGCCTTTCCATACGCTTTCTAAGGTATAAACCGCAGCTGAATCAAACGCTGTTTTAAAAGAACAAATGCCCTTAGATCCATTAATAACTGCAGGACATGCTGCGGGGTCTTTAGCAATTTAATAACGCGTTACAAGCGCTGATCAGCCTGTGTCGCGGCCCGGTTCAGGGTTTATTAGCGCTGGCCTCTGACTCTAATGAAGATTTACACCGCAGCCCTGCTGCTTTGTGTAGCTCGTTAACATCACATTAAGCAAAGGGGTAACTTGGTTAAATGCACCACGGGGCGATCTCTGTGCAGCAATAGAAAATAAATGAGAGTTTTACAAGACTTTGATGGATATTTGGCGTGTAAGTGTGTGTGTGTTGGGTGTAACACAGTGTGTGTGTGTGTGTGTGTGTGTGTGTGTGTGTGTTTTGTGTGTGTGTGTGTTGTGAGAGAGAGTGTGTGTGTGTGTGTGTGTGTGAGAGTGCGGTGTGTGTGTGTGTGTGTGTGTGTGTGAGAGTGTGTGTGTGTGTGTATGTGTTGTGTGTTTGTGTGTGTGTGTGTGTGAACTTTTGGACCTGCATTAAAAATCCAACTTAGAATGACATAGGAACGTAATGTGTTTCTATTGGATATGTAACTAAACCGATACATCGATTATTGACTGTTGCCTGCCTGATACTCGATTAGGAAACTGGATGTTGATTGCAATTCTGTTAGCTAGATCTGTGGATTCCTTTACTGTGTGTAGGATTATTCGTGTAGACCGAGGATGTGCAATTGAGCCATACCTGAAGAATATATATATATATGAAATGAAAGAAAACACAGTGCAGCAAACTTGGTATTTATCAAAAAATATATATATAGTTTGAGGAATCCCATTCAATGTATACACACACACACACACACACACACACACACACACACACACACACACATATTATTATATATACACATAGACGTGTGCATTAGAGCACCCTATAGCTTCTGCAGTTTTGAATTTGCCGTGCGTATGAAATCAAACCACTGGAACTGAAAATCTGGGGAAATTGTCCAAATAGGCAAATTAGTGGTGGTCTCATTTAACTGGCGATTTTACCAGGCCACACGTGCAATTAATTTCAAGCAGTAAGAGAAAAGGAACACAGAGCCACACACGATAAAACGCAGGAGACTTTTTAGAAGTTGTTTAAGACTCCCGATTAAAGCACAAAGCGGTCTGACATTTTCACACACGAGCGCACACCGTTTCTATATCGCTGAGCGCTGATGGGAAGATCTACCAGCGTTTGTTACAAACGGGTTGTCTCAGACTTCCGTCAATTCTAATGAGATCCCACCGCCCGCCACGAAAGGGTTAACAGTCGGAGAAGAAAGGAAAATCCATATTGGCAATGTATTAATAAAGTATAAACGGGAGAGTGTGAAACTGCTCTGCGATGGGGGGGGGGGGGGGGGGGGGGGGGGGTAGTTGCCATCAAGTTTTCAATCGGGCCGGATCAATATTTTATTACAGCCCCCCTTGACCTCCTGAAATGCATTCAGCACCGGGGAGAAAAAGAAACGGACATCTTTTCCGTCCTTCCCTACAGTGGCTGAGCGATTCGGTTCACTTGCATTGGTAGCTAGTATGCATAGCTTTTTAATGTGGAAATCTTTTTGCACGATATATGTAAATACATAATTCTATCAGAAAGGGGTTAGGGTTAGATTTAGTGATACAATTTTACTGTGCAATATGAAGTACGTTGTACATAATACCATCGCAATCATGTGTAAGTGTGTTGGTGATGTTCAACCAGCCTGCCGGAGGGGACTGACACCAGTAGAGTCTAGAATCTCACATTAGCATTTGCTCCCTTACCCTAGAATTACCCTAGATGTAAAGATATGGTGCACGCAGATAGAGGACCGAGCACAGAACACAGAACGCAGAAGGCAGAACACAGAACGCAGAAGGCAGAAGGCAGACCACAGAACGCAGAAGGCAGAACACAGAACGCAGAACGCAGAGCACAGAGCGCAGAGCACAGAGCACAGAACGCAGAGCACAGAACACAGAGCACAGAGAGGATTGAAAGTGACTCCGTTACCCGCCCTCTCAGCTGTGAATCTACAATGGGGCAGAGCCCCGCGAATGGCTCTCAATGGCTCTCAATCGTCCTGTTTGATGCTGTGCAGTGAACAAAAGCACAGACACCCAGGGGTCAGATCCCTATCGACCGAGCCTTAGCATATAGACTATACCCTGCGGAAGAGGCTGGCTGTGTGTCTGTGCAAAGCACCGGAGCGGGGAACAGATAGAGACAGAGAAGGAGGGGGTGGCAAAGTTATTATTCATAAATCATACTTTTATGAGCTATAAACTTCAATTATTGATTTTTTTTTTTTTGCAGTAGTTTGCATGTAGAATTGAGCAGGACTGTGTTGCACGTCTGTTACAGAATCTCTATAGAGTGGATTGTAGGTCAATAGGGATCCACTGAATAAACAGAGAAGCCGGGAGAGAGGATCAGGAAGTTAGGGTTTGGGTTAGGGTTAGGGTTAGGGTGTTTGAAGGTGCTGTGCGCTCCTTGCTCTGTAGGCTGCTCGCGCGCGGGTTCTGCAACACAGTGCTTCAAGGAATCGCGCGCTGCTTTTATTCCGAGCCAATAAATAGCCAACGCATCGGGACTATAGCAGAGGTAGACAGACAGATAGACAGAGGCCTGTCTGTGCAGCTGGCTTGTATTGATGCAAGATTAGGCAAGTGGCTCATTTAGGATGCAATTAATTTATCGGGAGATTTAAAGCAACGGTCTGCAACATCCTATTACACACACACACACACACACACACACACACAGACACACACACACACACACACACACACACACACACACACACAGTGAAGTGTGTGTGTGCTTGTGTTTCCTGTGCGTGTGTTTATGCATTTGTGCATACTCCACGTGTGTATATAAAAAGGGAGATCGCCCTATGCGTTTGAGTGTAGCTGTTTCTGCCCTTTGCATTTCCGTGTGTGCTATAGTGTGTAGGGGTGGGGGGGGGCGGGGGGGGGTAATAGAACGCAAGTGGCTGCCGTGAGAGCCGCTGGCTTCACCGAGCGGGCAGAGAGGAAATCGATAGCCGGGATAGCAGCGAGCGGCGAAGGATTGCATCTTGTCAAAATCATTTATTACTCTCATCCCCGGCTGATCGATGCCTTGAATTAGCAGAGCTGCTCGCTTTAATATTT